>NW_024508101.1:1225847-1454622 GCF_017590135.1 Pyrgilauda ruficollis
AAAAAAAAAAAAAAAAAAAAAAAAAAAAAAAAAAAAGAAAAAAAAAAAAGAAAAATTACATTTCTGAGCCAGAAAAAAATGGGTGTCACAAACCTCCTCCTCAGAACAGTGTAAAACAGGTGTAAAGCAACAGTCAGAATGGCACTGGTATAAAAGCAGCAAAGAGTGCACTGGGATGGTTTTTGGGGAGGTGGCTCTCCATCCGGAGGATGCCCAGCCCTGCTCTGCTGCAGCTCCCTGCCCGCAGGAGATCTGCACTAATTGGTCTCTGCCCCTGGGGCCTTGCCCGGGAGGAGCAGCGAGTGCTGCACACACAGAATAAATCCCATTTCCACCCCTCCTCGGGCTCACGGGGCTGGGAAGGCTCTGCCACACTGAAATGAGGAATTCCCAGCTCCCCAGCGGCAGGGAAGGCGTTTGTGCATGTGCCTTTCCACCCCAAAACACGGCTTTCCTTTGTACCCAGAAAAAAAAGCCAACTAATATCCTCCTTCCAATTAAGCTGAGATATGAACTGCACTTTGAAAGTTCTTAATCCATTCTCTGGTTCATTAACTCAGAAAATTTCATCCCCATGGTTAGCCCTATCAGAGAGGATGGAATGCCTGGCACCAATTAGTTCTAATAACGAGCTAAGTTGTGCACAGATTTCGGAGCCTGTCGTTAGTATGAGAAAATAGGACAGCTCCTCTCAAAACAGGAAATCTTACTGGACGTTCCTTTAATTTGTCTTTGGCTGACGACTCCTCCCGCAGACAAAGGAGCTAATTGATTTGATGAGTTACAGACGCCTGCTGCGTGGCACCTCCCCTGCTGCCCAGCAAGGAGCTGCAGCCAAAATAAAATGACAATACTGCTCTGAGATTCTGCTCTCCTGCTTGTTCACAGTCCGTGCTCTAAGGAGGCAAACACACATGCTCTGTTAGTGCCCTCAGCTTCTTTGGATGCTGCTTTTCTCCCAGGGATTCAGCTGGGTTATAAAATGTTATAATATGAAATTATGTAAATTTTAATTTTATAATATATTAAAAATATATCATATATTTAAATATATTAATATATAATATATCTATATTATATATATTTCATATATTTAATCGTTATTATAATATTTATAAATATATAACATTTATAAAATACATAATGTTTTAATTTAATAATATAAATTAAGTAAAATGTAATAATATAAAATGTCTTAGAGACTGTGGGTGCCTCCCAGGTCAGGATCCTCCCTTGTGGAGGGAGGGAGGGAGGGAGGGAGAAGCTCTGGGGAATCTGAGGACAAACAGGAGCCTCATTCTGCAGTGCCAGCAGGCAGCTGGGGGCTCTTTCCAGCTCTGCTCTTTCAAGGCCCACTGAAAATAATATCAAAAGAAACAGAGGCAGATGATAGCAGATACAAGATATGTGTCTTCTTATGTTACAGACTCTTGAAGGAAAGGGTAAGATTAGTGGTCACCTCTAAAGAGATGGACATTAAATAACTGGCTCCTAAACCTGCCACAGCCTGTAACTCTTGTCATTTTATACAGCATTTTTGGCATAAACAGCCATTAAATAACCCAAGGAACCAAAGGAAGGATTTCTCTGTGTCTTCCTCACTTCTTTCCTGAAAAAATAAACGTGTCAGTTGTGCTGTTACTGCTTGAGCTAAACCAGAAGTATTCCTTTGCCATGAAGAGCGAGACACACCGTGAAAATTAAACCGTAACTTATTTCCTCAGGGATGTTTGCATGCTGCCAGCACGGCACAAAATCCTGCCTCTTTCTGCAGCCCAGGAGAGCACCGAGACCTCTCCACAGTGGGGAGGAAAGAGGGAGAAGGGAGGGAGGAGGGCAGCCCAGCCCTGCTTCCCCAGGGAGCCGGGGCAGGCAGCAGCGTGACTCCTGCGTGAAACCTGACGTGAGCAGCAGGATCCCATTTCCCAGAGTCACGGGATCACAGCCCCACAGCATGGCCAGGCTGTACGTCAGAGGGGAGCACGCTTGCACACTGAGCTTTCTCCAGGAGGACTGCCTGCAGGTGGGCCCAGGTGAGAATCCCAATCTCAAGGTGACCTGGTGTCAGGTTCATTGGGAGGCATCACTTTTCACACACCTCCTTCACCTTGGAGGAGTCCCCAAGCCTGGAAACGTGGCAGCTTGGCGGCTGGCAAGCTGTGCAAGTGTCTGTCATTGCCAGGGAAAATATAAATTATGGCAGTCGCTTTAGCATTTCAATTTCGTAGGTGCTGGCAAACACTCCCCAGCATGAGCTGCTGCATGCAAGTGATGACCTTTAGGAATGCTGGCATCTCCCAGTGCTGAAGGAGCAGGAGCATGAATCAGCAGAAGGGAGCAGAGAAAAAAAAAGGTAGTTAAAAAGGAGCCTGCTGTTAGCAGTAAGTTAAATAAAATTCTCCTGGTCCTGCAGTCAGATTTATTAGCAGTGACCTTGGCACTTGCAGAGCCCCCTGCACAAAAGCCAGGCCCACGCTTGCAGATTTAGTGCACAGTCAGGGCCTTGGCCAGCCCAGTCACCGCATTTCACCCTTTCTGTAATTTAGATTTTAAACCTACAAGGAAACAAGCCCATCCTTCCAGCCTAAGCACAAACAGCCTCCAAGCGAGGCTCTGAAAGGCAGGCACAGAGCCCCGGGCTCCAGCTCTGCACAGACACCTGCATGAGCAGATTCCCAGGCAGCAGCACCTCGGCAGGGCCACAGCAGGGACTCCTTGGTCAGACTGAGCCACGAGCTGCCCACCCAGGACCATGCCCTTGGTGCCCGGCCAGGGGAGGCATTTCTGCAGCCTCTGCTTTGAGGCAGAGCTCCCTCCCAGCTGCCAGGCAATATCCAAAGAGTGCTGCAGCCCCTCTCCCCACAAACCCCAGTGCCCACAGTCCGGGCTGCCCTGTGTGCTTCAGTCCCACCAAGTGTTTTGCAGCTCATGCCCATCAGCCACGGCCCCTGGCACACCCTGGGCACCACCTGGGCTGTGGAGCAGCTCTGAACCCAGCAGCACAGCCCTGAGCCTGTCTGTGCAATTCTGTTTATTCCAGTCAGGATTCTGTGAGACGCTGCCACATCAGCAGGACCAGCCTGAGGCACAGCACCGGCTGCTGCCCCTGCCTCACTTATCCCTTCCCATACTGGGAAGTGGGATTGTGCCTGGCACAAATGTGATGTGTCCCGATTTCTGCAGAGGGTCTGGCCGTCCCCAGCAGGAGCTCTCTCTTTATGACAGGCACGGGATGAACCCCAGTACAGCCCAGACTGGATAATATTTATAAAATAGATAATATTTTAATTTAATAATATAAATTATGTAAAATGTAATAATAATAATAAATAATGATAATAATAATATTAAAAAAATTATAAAATGTCTTAGAGACTGTGGATGCCCCCCAGGTCAGGATCCTCCCTTGTGGAGGGAGGGAGAAGCTCTTGGATCTGGGGAATCTGAGGGCTGTGAGGACAAACGGGGCCTCTCTCCGCAGTCCCAGGGATGTCCCAGGGAACCCGGGCCTCATTTGTGTTCCTTGCACATTAATTTCCTCTTTTCCCCTCAAGTTTTCTCCTTGGCCAGCGGCTCTGCTGCCTTTGCTTGGATTTTCCAGCAGAGGGGGATGCAGCCTCAGCAAAGCCGTCCTCCTTCCCAGAAGCGTTTAGCTGTGTGCTCACCTTCATCCTCACCCTCAGCCTCCCCTGGCTGGGCTCCCCGCACAGCACAGCCCCTGGCCTGGCAGTGCCAGCACCCACACCCAGCCCTCTCCTGGCACATGGGCACCACAGGGCCCTGCAAGTATTCCTCTCTATTTTTCGGAAACATCCAAATGAGGGATGTTATCAGCAGTGAGCTGTTCCCAAGAGATGGACAGCAGGAACAGCAAAGCCAATCCCGTGTGAGCCCCAGCCTGCCTGGCAGGAACATCTCCGGGAGCTGTCCCCAGAGGTGCCACAGGTGCCACCACGCTCTCACCTCGTGCTGAAGGAGCACCCGGCCCGCTCCAGCTGTGAGGGGCAAACCCCAGCTGATGCCTTTGCCTCTCCTGGGGGAGCAGCAGCGCATCCAAGGCACAAAGAGCCTCCCACAGCCCAGCTGAGCTGCACTCATGTGCTGCAGCCAGACACAGGACCTGCTGCCTCAGCACCTGCTGAGAGTCTGACCTGCCAGGGAACCTTCCTGTATGTCAGTGCTGGAACCAGAGCAGCAGGGAGCACCCAGCCCACTCTGCAGTCCCCCTTGCACTGGATTTTGGGTGCTCTGCTTGTCTGTGTTGTCCTCTGTCATCTCTGGAAGCCACGTTCCCTGCTGGCGTTTCAAGGAGCGGGGCCATCGCAGGGAGCTGGGCACCTCACACCATCATGTCAGAGCTGTGCTCCGAGGTTATTTCCCATCAAATGCTCCTCTTCCAGCCATCCAGTTATTTTCTCCTTGGCTAAACCATCTGAAAATAGACTGCAGCCATCCTAGTTCTTCCTGCTTTGTATGCATGAGCAGGAAGGGGAATTTAGGATTTTGCTGTAATGCCATACACAAAAGCCTGCTGGAGAGCATCACTTTGATTAGCTCTTATTGTACACCCAAGAAAACAGAAAAGAATAAGAATAAGGGAGAGCCCAGCATGTGGCTGCTGTGCCTTGCTGCTTCAAGGCTGCTCAGAAAATCTGCCTGGTTGCTCAGGGCCCTCATCAGGAGCATATTTGTGCATATCCCAAAAACGGCTTGGGTTTTATCCTCTCAGTAATAAGGGAGAGAAGGGCAGGAGCACTGTAACGATTTGCTCCCTAGCACATCCCAAAACTTTGGCTCTGGCAATAAAGCAGCCTGACCCCAGGGCCTCCCCTTCCCTTGGTCACCTGCAGGCAGGTGAATTTTCCAACCCCCCCACAGCACACAGGGCACAGCAAAGCTTCCCAACTGCAAACAAGGCATCCCAGCTCCTGGAAGTCTGAGATGGAAAACTTGATTTAGATCTGGGAACTAAATTAGCAAAAGGGATGAAAAAGAAGAGAAATATCTCACATCCAAGCACGCATCTTTGGCAGAATTTATGATTGGAAAAAAGTATTGGGATGCGAATTTTGCAGACAGCTCTGATGAGTGATGGAATGGACCAGAGTCCTCACTCTAAACTGCCTGAACTTTGAGGATTTGATGCAGATCCAGATCTAAAATTTCCATTGGGGCCTTTCTCATTAAAACCAGAAGCAGAAGGCTCTCGTTTGCTTACGGAGGCTGTACCAGATACTAACTTGCCCCTTCTCCCCCTGTGTCCTGGCCACCCTCTCTTTACCCTTTGTCAGTTTAGGTGAGTCTTTGTCACAAGGCTCTGACAAACCGAGCAGTCCTGGTTCTCCCAAGACACAGGGCACCACAGTTCTGGAAAACAGAATTTACTGCAAGCATCTGCATACGGATTTTTTAAATAAACCTCATCCCAAATAAAGCTCATCCATAGCTGTGGGCACTCAAATCATGTTTAAAAACACGAGAACACAGGAGAGACAGAATGCAACCAATGCTTCCCTGCTTCCCACCCAGCCGGGCGAGCAGCAGTCATGAGACTCACACAGCTTAAATCCCACTGTTACGCTTTCCCAGCAGACAAATCCTGCTTTATTAAACCAAAGTGCAAGGGAATTAGCAAAACCGCCCCTTTCCTTCACACTATAGTATATATAAGCAACCTAATCCATACGCCAAAGCTCCCACCGCTCTCAAAACCTCTCAGCTGGGAATTCCCGTCAGCAGCTCGCAGTCTCCCTCCTGTCAGCTCGGGATTACCTTTCCCTAACAGGGCACGGGAAGGAGAAAAACACGTGGGCACCTGCCAAACTCATCCCTGCGGCTGCCCCCGCACGGTGACCCCGCCTGAAGGAGAACCGCAGCGGCGGGGATGGGGCAGGGGGCTGCGCACCAGACTAATTAGCGCTCGGCTTTGCTCATTAAAGAGCCTCCTTTGGCTGACCTGACCGAATAGTTCCCATTGTTTCCCTCAATCCCGTGGCTGCTGGGGCTGCTCAGCGGCGCGGGGAGGGATTGATGAGCCAGGAGGGATGCCCATGCCCATGCCCTGCCTGTCACCCCACCTGCCCAAAACTCCACCGAGAGAGAAAGGAGATGCGAGTCAGAGAGGCCTCGAGGTCCGTGAGATAAGCACCTCCGGGTAGCAGCATAAACCAGGGGTAATCAGCAGGGCTGGGAGGACGGAGCCTTTTGTTACACAAGGCTTAAAGGGCCTCTTCGGAGGGAGCAGGAGCCAGCAAACATCGCAGCCTGGAATAGCGATGTGCGACATCCCATTTCTCAGGAGGGAGGAAGGAAGGAAGACACGTGAAAAGAAAATAGCAGTAAATGATCCCACTTCATAATTTTTCTTCCTGTAACCCTTCTGGCCCTACAAACAGGAACTTGGTTTTAAACTAAAAATAAAGCCTGATGCCCGTGTCGCAGTTGCAGCTGGGCGTTTCCGAGCGCGCCGCTGGGGCTCAGCCCTGTTCTATAAGCAGCCAGGGCTGGGCACCCTAGGAAAGTGCCTGGCTTTGCATTTGCTATATTTACATATCATCAGTTATCAGGAGAACAGGATGTCCCAGGGGATCTGAAATAGGATACACCACACTGCATCTCCTGGTCAGTCCAGCCACGGGCCAGGCCTGTATGGCTGATCCCGTTTGCCCGTCTGCCGCGGCTCCGGGGCTGCCCGGTGGGTGTCATCCTCCCCAGCCCGGCTGGCACGCAGGCCAGGCTGCTGTGGCATCCCCAGCCTCCCTCCAGACACGTGTGGCTGCAGCAGAGAAGAGCCGAAGGGTGGAAAGCTCTTATTTCTCTTTCTGCGGCGCTATTTTTTATTGTGAAGGCAGAGGAGATTTATTCTGCCCTCTGATAAATTAGGTCTGTATCCTCCTCCACACTTTGTTTCTCATACTAAAGCCCCAGCAGCCATCAGGAGCCTTTCAGTGCAGGGTGATGGAGCAGGACCAAGGCCTTTCCCAGGTGGAGCAGTGGCAGGGCAGAGCAGAACCCCTGGCACAGCTTCCTGCAGGCCCATGGGGGCTCACCGGGGTGCACAGCACAGAGCCAGAGAGGGCAGGTGGGCACCAGCTCCCTGGCACTGCACACCCTGCGAGGCACGGGCTGTCCCGCGGGGTGCCCTGCCTACCTCACCTCCTTGCATTTAAATGCCTTTCTCACACGCTGGGCGTAGCTGCCAAGTATTGTGCCTTCAGTACATCACTCCACCTTGATTTCAAACCACTTCAGCTTGCGTTTGGGAGTGGTTTCCAAGCATTCAGCTCACCCATATCTTATCCACACTGGTTTCCTTTATGAGCTGCACCCACTACAGGTCCAGAGCTTTAAATGCAAACCCAAACAAATATGTGGTAGCGCTTCCCATTCCCACTGGACTGGCCTGGAGTGGGAGTGGAATGAGTCAGGAGTACCATAAAGGAAAGTGAAATAGATCCACCCTGAGCAGATGATAGGATCAGGGCAGATTAGTAGCCTTGGATCAGATTCAAGGGTCAGCATAAATCTTTAATCTTTGCAAAGTCCTCGAGCCTCCCTCCCCTCGCTGTCTCACATGCACACACACCAGGCATGACTAAACAGCTCTCTGCGGGGATGGCAGACGCTTCAGAAACTCCCGGCTGGTTTTGGTTTGCAAAATACAACAATAAAGCTGCTCTCTGTTCTGTGAACGTGAGAACTTCCCTACGCAGGCACCTCGCCCCTGGATGCTGTGGGATGCTGCCAGGGACGGTGTCACACCACAGCCACTGCTCCCACCAGCACCAGGGGCTCGCTGGGGCCCCTCTGGTTTGCTGTGACCCCACAGCCAGGCTGCACCAGCCAAGTGAGAGCCAAGGACAGTCCCCACCTTGTGCCTTATTAGGTCCCAACGTGGTCTGCCAGCACGTCATTACTCATTATTCCTCTGTATTTGCTTCCCACTGCCACCGTGCTCAGTGCACATAATCTGGATAGTTCCCAGGTTTCACGTGGAGCTGCAAGTGCCTGGCTCGGGGGGGGTGGAAATGCCAGGCTGCCCTGGGAAGGGGCTGTGTGGGAGCAGGGGGGCTGGAGGAGAGGTGTGTGCCAGATTTGCACCCAACTGATGCACTAAAGAAAAAAAAAAGAAAAAAAAAGAAAAAAAAACATAGCAAAAAGCCCTGGCCTAGTTTTTGTTTCAGTGTGCTGGGCTCAGACTCGAAGGATGTGGTTTGGTGGTCAGCACATAAGACAGCAAATGAAAAAAAAAAAAATTCCTTTGATTAAATCCAGATCGGGTCTGTGCAAGCTCTTCCTGGGAAATCACACGAGGGAAAACCCTGCCCACGCTGCCTGGGCACCAGGGACGTGACACAGCCTGTGGTGGCCCTGTCCTGCTCGGTGGGGCACTTTGTCCCACGGAGCGAGGTGTCCCACCCTGGCACCTGGAGGACTCGGTGCCCAGGGGGCTCTGAGACACCCACCCCGCCATGCTGAAGGCTCCTTCTCAAGCTGTCTCGATGGATTGATAACAATTCAAGTCACTCTCGCCACCGCTCCGTGCACAAAGGGCCGGGCAGGTTCTGTATAAGCGAATATTTATATATTCCCATAAACATTTTTAAATGGGAAATTGCCTAATGTGCCTTATTAAAGGGAAAGCACGAACAGCTGGCCGAGGGCGCCTGGCAGAGCTGCTGACGGTGGCTGTGCTGTTGCTGCTGCACCTCACGGCTCTAATTGTTTCAGGAATCCTTTGACTCATCTTCCGAGCGGCTCCAGGATCTGAGCAGAGATCTCTGTCTTGCCGGTCTCCTTCAAAACACCTTTGCCTCGCTGCTGGGTTCAAAACCCTCGCGCTGCAGATGCCTCCTGACCTCAAGTGCCCAGGTGCTCGCTGGGGCCCGGAAAACCCCTCTGTGGTTCGTGCCCCGGCCGCCCGCAGCTCCTCACACGTGCGGCACATCGCGGCTGCTGCTGCCACGCTGGGGACAAGGACGTGCCACCGAGCCAGCCCCCAGCCCAGCACGGCCCTTTCTGCCCCGTCAGCCAACAGTTCTTTGCTTCCCCGGGGCTGCGGGGACGCGGTGGAAGCCTGGCACCAGCTCAGGAAAGCTGTCCCCGGGCTCCTGCACATCGCCGAGGAGCTGGGGACACGGACGCGCAGGTCCTTGGCTTCTCCCTGGGGACAGGGATGTCACTGAGCGCTGCAGCGCCAGCCTGCTCTGTTACTATGGGGACAAGCACCGCGGGGCCGACAGGAATAAATGTATAAAAATCGCCGGCAGCTTGGCCCCGCGGGTGGCAGCGGGAGCAGCGGGGTGCCCGGACCTGCCGTCCCCCCCTGCCCCTCGCCTCCCTCCCGTTGCTGTCTGGGCCGATGTGCCAGGCCCAGCTCAGGGCTCACCCACAGCTGCGGTTAGCTGCCCTGCCCGGAGCATCCCTGGGCAGCGCCTGAGCTGCGGGCACGGCCCGGGGGCAGCGCACGGGCTCCGTGCCCCCACAGCAGCGGGCTGGCACACGGGTGCCAGGCAGCCCCGGGAGCCGGGAGACTCGGGCATCACTCACTCCTTATTCACCCGGCTCCGTGAGCTCCCCGTGACCTTTGGACACTCATTTCAGCCACGGAAAAGGTGACGGGCAGCCAGAGGGAAGGGAAAAGAGGCAAACGGCCCCGCGGGATGGCAGAGGCGCTGTCACCCCGGGCTGGTCCCCAGGCTGGGAGGTGCCACCACCGCAGAGATCCTGGACACCCGTGTGTGGTGGTGCCGTACCTGTTCCACCTGGGGAAGGGCAGTGCTCCCATGGGAACGGGCCCGAGGAGGGATTAGAGCGGCTGTGCTGCCGGGAGGGAGCTCCAGGGACGGTGACAGCTCTCCCGAGGGCATCGCCTTCGAAAGCGGCCCTTGGGAGGCCCGGTGATTCAAGGGGAAAGCTCTGCAACACTCATTCTGGGAAGTTTCCATTTGAATTGCTGCAAAGAGCAGTTTTTCCATGATAAACAGATTGCTTCAGTTCCCCAGCAGCACTGGGGGGGTCACTGCCACCCCCTCCCTCCACGGGGCCCTGAGTCATCCTCCACCCCAGGGCTCAGCCAGGGTCTGGTGTGGCAGGGCTGGGATGGGCTGTCAGAGGTGCCCCAGCAGCCTCCCATGCCACGGGGGAATCCAGCCCTGGGGCAACTGGCACCTCTTTGAGGTCAAGCGTTGGTCTGAAATCAAGAACCCTCCCCAGCCACGTCCTGACCAGTGTGCAGAGCCAGGGCTCCTCTGGGGCTTCTCATTCCTGAACCAGAGCTCCAGCCCTGGTGGGTCAAACACGTGGTACAGGCAGTGCTGATGAGAACCCTGCCTCCTGTGTCCCCATGCCACCAGGAGCTCTGGATCACAGGGGCTGCCTGTGCCTCACGTTTCCCAGAGCAGCACCCCAGCCCTGGCGACCTTTGGGAGCAAACACCACTCCTCTCCTCCTCGGGCTGACACCAAAACCAGGCCGGGTGCTTCGTGTCCCAGCCAGCTCCAAGGCAAACAGCTAAGCACAGAGATCAGTGAGGGAGAGGAATCCCACTCCCTGTGCCTCTCTAATCCTGTGGAATAATGCATCCCATGAAGTGCAGCCTGGATCCAGTCCAGCACTCACGGAAGGCAATGACAGACCTCCCACTGATTTCAATGGGAGCACAGCGAGCTGGGCTTTAATCAGTGTGGTACCAGCAGCAGTAGCTCACCAGCCCCAGAATTTCTGAATACATTAGAACATGTTGCCTATGCCCATAGGTCACATTTCATCTCAAATCACACCAATTTCACAATACGTGCACTAATACCACGAGATAATAATCAGTGACCGCTTCCATTCGGGCTGGAGCTTTACCCCGAT
Organism: Pyrgilauda ruficollis; assembly: GCF_017590135.1. Classification (NCBI taxonomy): domain Eukaryota; kingdom Metazoa; phylum Chordata; class Aves; order Passeriformes; family Passeridae; genus Pyrgilauda; species Pyrgilauda ruficollis. Next base: position 1,236,708 of record NW_024508101.1, read on the forward strand.
CAATAGCTGCAGTCAAACCCCAGCAGCAGGTCCCCAGGCCCTGCCACAACAGGAGAAGGGCACTGGGAAAGGCCCCCAGCATGGCCATAACCTTGCTAATGATTCGGTGTCGAGAATAGAAATAAGAGTTAAATCTTCCCTAAGCTGCTCAGCTGCACTCTGGTGGTGTCCACATCCTCAGGCAGCAGCACAAGCACGAGCTCCGTGCACACCCCGTGATGTGGATAAGCAATATTTCAGCCCTGATAGTTTGCATATTCATCAGTCCTTTCAAAGCAGGATAGAGCTCGGCCTTTTCTCTCGCTGCCACGGCACGGAGGCGACCGGAGAGCCGCAGGAGGAGGGAGTGCTGCTGTACTTCAGCAGCACCAGGGGCTGCAGGGAGGATAAAGCTGCGCTCCAGAGAGAAACTAATTATTCCTCTGGTGCGACAGCTCTGGCAGCCACAGACCGTGACCATCATCCTTGGGCTGAGAAAACAACAGCGTGGGAGCCCATCCTGGGTACTGGAATAAAGAGCAGAGGGCAGAGAGGAGGTAAAGGGCAGAACTGGGGGCGAGTCCAGGGACATAATGGCAAGCCAGCCCTTTCCCATCAGCGCTGTCACCCCACAGAGGGTCACTCATGGACACGGGCAGGGCTGGGCAAGGGTCCATCCCACAGCAAACACCCACCTGCTTAGCCAGGCCTGCCTCCGTGTGGGTGCAAAGAGTTGGATGGCAGGAACAGGCAGCCCAGGACAGAGCCCAGGCAGCCCCCAGCAGCCCAGGACAGCAACAAGCACAAGAGGAGCTGGGGGAGCTGCCTTTTATTTGCAGGCATTCCTGTTTCCATCAGCTGTGTGGTGTTACCCAGCCTGCTCCGTTTGCAGGTTTAACAAGGCACAAGTGGTGAAAAACCCTTCCCATGCAGAGCTTTCCTGTCTGGCCATTTCCAAAGGCCCTGGCTGTGATGGCAATAACTGCCTCCACAGGGTGATGTGCCTGGGGCAGAAACACACCTGCGAGAAAGACACATGTCTAAGAAATAAATTATTCCAAAATAGGTAGAAATATTTTTCTCCATTTCTTACACCCCAGGAGTGAAGGTACCAGGGTATGGGCACCCCTGAGCCGTGCCCAGTGCTCCTGGGGCAGAGGCCAGTGATGGTCACTGCAATTAGCAGCTCTCCCTGGCTGGGGAGGCACCGGGAGAGCTCTCAAGGGCCGTGAACCGCCGGCAGAAGGGCAGTGGGAAAGGTCTGGAACACGAGGGAGCAGCCAGAGCCACATCTCCTGGCCCCGGCAGCACGCCAGCGTTACAAAACACGGACACCCCGTGTCACATAGCCAGGGTCGGTGTCACCAGCCCCGCGGGCTACGGTTACAAGGGCTGAGCCCAGCAGAGTCATCCTGCCTGCAGCCCTGGGGAGCTCAGCCTGCCTCTGCCCCCGCTGCCCGGGCATTCCCAGCGCTCTCCTCCCATCCCGAGCATCACACGAAATGTCTAAGGGGGAAAAAAGGACTTGCTCAAGACCTGCTGCTTTTTCCACGCTGAAGCAGAAACAGCAATTATCTGGTTCAGTCTGGTGCTGCTGGCCTGGAACATGCCATGACAACGTGTTTCTCGTTTCAAAGCCTCTTTTGTACTAGGACACAGTTCAAGGGATCTTGCAATGCCTGCATTTGTAAACACGCCGCACTTGCAGCTACACGCTCTGCAGATGAAAGCCAAGGCGGAGCACAAGGGCACTTCTCCCTCCGTGTGTCACGGCCGGGGGAGCGGGGCTGGGGCCGGGGCAGCTCCCCCAGCTCTGCCCGGCTGCTGAATCAGTGCCCGGGGCTGGGTAACCATGCGTGGTCCTCAAAAGTCACGGCACGTTCAGAAAAACGGAGTCCTGGAAAAGGGGGGGTGGGGGGTAAAAATCACAGCAAAAAAAAAAAAAAAAAAAGTGCGTCACTGCAGATTATTTTAGGCCCTGGTCCATGCATAATGCAAATAAGCAGCTCCCGAGGTACATGCCTGTAAAAACCATCCAGTCCCACAGCGCCCGGCTACGGGAGCTTTCCAAACAGGTGGTGAAAAGCTAAAATTATGTGTCTGTGTGTCCTCACCGGGGTTAGGAAAGGCCCTGGCTCTCAGGAAGGCTCTCCCTGTGCCTCCACGGGGCTGGTATGAAACAGGACCGAGACATTAAAAAATTCAGGAGCATTTCTTTCCTTTTGAGGCAATCCTGCGCTCCCACTCAGCAAACCTCACTCAGCACCTCCACGGCACCCTCTGATCTGCCTGACCCCGCTGCCCCCTCCCACCCGCTCTTCACGCACACTAACTTCATTTATTTTTAATTTTTTGCCCAAAATCATTGTATCCTCCTTGTCTGACTTCAAGGAGTCGCTCGGGAAGCCCTATTTATGGGTTGAAATGCTGCTGAAAGAGTTATTGCTGTGTTATTCAGCTGTTGTGCCAAGCCTGCATGGGGATCGGGTTTCTGCTGAAAGGGTGCCAGGCACGTCTTTTTCCAGGAACCAGCAGCCGTATTTAGCCTCCGGCTGCACATGAAAGACTGCAGTCGGAAACGTGACATTGTGTCAACATTTGAGGCAGGTCAGAGCTGGGTGAGACCATGAAAACAAGCCCGGGAACTCAGCACACCCCGGCGGGACGGGCTGTCCCGGGCTGGCGCCGTGCCGGGGGTCGCCCCTCCATCATCCTCCCTTCCTTCCTTGCTTTCATCCCTCCATCTCCTTCCTTCCTTCCTTCCTTCCTTCCTCCCTTCCTTCCTTCCTTCCTTCCCTTCCCTTCCCTTCCCTTCCCTTCCCTTCCCTTCCCTTCCCTTCCCTTCCCTTTATTTCAAACCTTATTTAAATTTCTCAGAAGTTGACCTGTGCTTAAACAGGGTTTGAGCCCCACCTGTGGTGTTGTCCTGGTCCCTGAGGGATGCTCCTGTTCCACTTTTGCTCCCCAGAAAGGCTGTGGGTACCACCTGGACCTGTTCATGGTGGCCGTGATGCTCGGGGTGTGCTCGGTGATGGGGCTGCCCTGGTTCGTGGCTGCCACGGTCCTGTCCATCACCCACGTCAACAGCCTCAAAGTGGAGTCCGACTGCTCCGCGCCGGGCGAGCAGCCCAAGTTCTTGGGGATCCGGGAGCAGAGGGTCACTGGCCTGATGATCTTCGTGCTCATGGGCTGCTCTGTTTTCTTCACCTCTGTGCTCAAGGTGAGAGCAGGGTGGAAACCCCCTGGTGACCCAGAGGAGTTTGGGAGGGGATGTGGAATTAGGGCCTCTCTCCCCCAGGAGGTGATGCCAAAGGCAGGATGGGAACCAGCTTGGTGACTTCCCCGCCCTTCAGAACTGGCTTGCTCAAGCCAAGCAAACAAAACAAATCCCTTAATTCCCAGGTGTCCTCCAGACCCTCTGTACTGAGAGGGATCCTGGCTGGATCCCACCAAAGCTGGTCCATCCCTGCCCTTCCCAGCTGGATTGGAGAGAAAATAGACCAAAGGTTCATGGCTTGAGATAAGGACAGGGACAGATCCCTCATCAGTCATGATCACAAGAAAACAGGCTGGAATTAGGGATATGAATTGAATTTATTACTGAGAAAGTCACAGCAGGATCAGAGAAGTAAAACCAAATGTTAAAAAGTTCCTTCCTCATCCCTCCATCTCCTTCCTTCCTTCCTTCCTTCCTTCCTTCCTTCCTTCCTTCCTTCCTTCCTTCCTTCCTTCCTTCCTCCCTTCCTCCCTTCCTTCCTTCCTTCCTTCCTTCCTCCATCATCCATCCATCCCAGGGATGCAGCTCTGGCAGGGGCTGCAGGGGTCCCCACCCAGTGCCACCACGGGTGCAGCCCCTGCCCCACTCTGTTCCACAGAGCTCACCTGTCCTGCTGGCACCAGGCCAGGGGGGCAGAGAAAATTCCCAGCCCATGATAATATTTTGCTTCCTGAGTGAATGTTCCCTCTTCCACTTTTTCTGCAATTTTTTTCCTGCGAGACTGAGGATCTGGAAGTCCTGCAGCTCGTCCCACCACAGGACAAGGGGGTCAGAATACAAGGACCAAAGAGGAGCCATGGGAAGGAGCCAGAAATCCAGGGGGTCCTGAGGCTGGAGGCACCTCTGCGCTGAGCACCAAATGCTGTCCCCAGTGGGGTTGTTACAGTCAGCTTCAGTAAGATCAATATTTAGCCCTAATTAAAGCAAACATAACGTGAACGCTGGGACGTGTGTAGACCCCAAACACATCAAACCAAGCAGCATTTTTTTCTAGCATTACTTAAGGTTTCTTTAGTTCTAACCACAGTCTACCAGAAGCATCAGCCTCTCCATGTGGGGTCCTGGAGATGCTCAGCCCAGGACTGAGCAGTGCTGGCCCAGTTGGACACTGAAACCACTCCCCATCTTTTGTGATTCATCTGCACAGTGGAAATCCCAAATACTCCTCAGAACTGCCCGTGCCCCATCCACACACAGGCAGCACCACTGGGAAACTGAGTCCTCCCAGCCATCCCTTTGCTTCACCCCTCTTTTGCCTCTGGGGAGGTTTGGGGTTGTTGTCATTTCATCTGGAGACCAGAAGCCAGCCTTGCTGCTGGAGAGGAGCCGTGGTGGGGTGAGGACCCTACCCTCAGGCTCACTTTGCAGCACTGGCAGTAGAGGCAGCAGGCTGCTCCCCCACCCACAGTGCCAGCTGGAATTCCCAAATCAGGGACACCTGGGACAGGTGGGGGTGGCAGGGATCACTCCAGCACAGGCAGGACCTGACCCTCGCACCCCTCAGCCCCAGGACCTGGTGGGCACCGTCCCTGGCAGTGCCTGGGCTGCTCAGACACAGGCTGGAGGTGCTGAAGTGAAACCAGTTTGCAGCAAGTCCATTTTCCTCCAGGAACTGGGCAAAGCCTGTGGAGACACTGCATCCTCCAGGGTGAGGGGCTGCCTCCTCCCCACAGAGCCTGGGGCCCAGGAGCCAAATGCCAGACACAGGGAGCACAACGTGACATCAGGAGAGAGCAGGAAAGCCAGCCAGGCCCTCCTGGCACCTCCCTCGAGTCTGGAAGGAAAAAAATCCCTGGAGGTGCCAAGGGAGTTAAAATAAATAAATATCCCTGGGGACATGGGTAATGGGACCCTGAGCTCCTTCAGGCACCGACGGCAGAGGAGCTGTGGGGGGAGCAGGAGAGCCCTGCTCCACCCTGCACCCCAAAATCCTGCTCCCCCCTGCACCCCGAAATCCCTCATCCCCCCCTGCATCCCAAATTCCTGCTCCCCCCGTGCCATCCCCTGCGGAACCAGACCATGTGGAATGACCCTGCTCAAACATTTCAAAGCACAGGAGGCAAACCCTTATCTTCCACAGGAAAAGAATTATTTTATTAAGCATTTTTAAACAGCTACTTAACATTTACTCAAGATAAAAATATGTACAATATCCCACCTTGAAGGCAGCTCCAAAATATAAACACTGTACCTCTCCCGAGAGAAAAACGGAATATTCTTCTCTTCAAAAAAAAAAGACAACCCAGAAACAAGAATACATTCATATTTCTCACTTCTTTAAGCTCAAGTAGTTATACAAATAATAGACATCTGAAACATTTTAACTTTTAATATATTTATATAATATATATATATATTTATAACAGGATTTTACAAATAAAGGCAACAACTGTATACCAAAAAAACCCAAAAAACCAACAACAAAATAAACGTTAGAACACAATCTGCAATCAAGCATAGTGCATCTCAACAGCTGGTGCAATGGGAGGGCGACATGAGGATCCAGACAGGGGTTCTGCTCTCCAGTTCTCAAAACCAGAAAGAAAAAAACCGCCAAAGAGCACTGCCTTTAGCAGTGAAGTTTGGGGTTTTTAATTAAAAAGAAGCTAAACTGGAGAGGATGTTCCTCCGTGGAGAAAGCCCCTTGCAGCTCACAGGACAAGCATCACCACCCGACCCCTCTCTCCTTCACACGGGATGTGAGCCAGGTGTGCCAGGAGGAATCCAGATGCTCAAACGCTGCCGGGATCAGGCTCCTTGGAAAATCCCAGCCTTGCCATTCTCCGAAGGCACTGACAGGGCGCGTTCGGCAGGGATGGATGGCGCTGCCCGAGCCGCTCCCTCGGCAGCAGCCGGGGAAGCCGCGGTGATTCCCGAGGGAGGGCACAGGCTGGAGCCGCTGCCACCAGCCCAGGGACAGCTCCTCCCGAGCCGGCCCAACGTAGCAGCTCAAGTTACAGGAAGGGCGCAGGTTAATTTATTTATTAGATGTACGCCATGGAAAGCTCCAAGCAGCAGCTACCTTTTATTTCTTAAAAAAAAAAAAATCTACGTATCAGCAAAGGTGTGGAGAGGAACCTGTCTTAGGTCTGCCTGACCTGTGTGTGACCAGGCAGTGACCGCTGGCCTGCTCCTCTGGACTCCTGGTGGCATTGCCACCATCACACCACAGTGACCACTGCTCATGGTGGCATTGCCACCACCACCTCACACTGGCCACTGCCCTGCTCCTCCTGGTGACATTGCTGCCCCTGCAGTGACCACTGCCCTGCTCCTGCTGTGCTCACGGTGGCATTGCCACCACCACCTCACAGTGACCACTGCCCTGCTCCCCCGTTCTCACGGTGGCATTGCCACCATCACCAATGACCACTGCCCTGCTCCTGCTGTGCTCATGGTGGCATTGCCACCAGCACCAGTGACCACTGCCCTGCTCCCCCCTGTGCTCATGGTGGCATTGCCACCATCACACCACAGTGACCACTGCTCACGGTGGCATTGCCACCACCACACCACAGTGACCACTGCCCTGCTCCCCCCTGTGCTCACGGTGGCATTGCCACCACCACCCTCCACTCTCGGGGTCACTGGGACAGCAGCCCAGCTCAGGTGAGCCAGCGGGGCCGCTGCCTCCAGGGCCGCTCAGGGAAGTACCGTGGTTTATATTCATGTATTTTGTATCTGCAGACCCTCAAACCAGGTCTGCCCAATGGAATATTTCTTCACAGCTTTGCAATAGATTCGCAGCTGACCGAGTCAACTGTTGCTCTGTAGATGTGGAGAGGGAAGAAGGGAAGGGGCCAAGCACAAAATCCTTCTTTAATCTTTTGGAAGTAGTTGTCAATTGCTAACCTGGGCGCATCCTTCATCCTTCTTCAAGCTACCTGACAAGTCAGAGAAAAGGGGATTTAGCTTCCTACGCACAGTGAACCTCATCCCCACACCTCAGTCCAGCCAATATATAAAAGTGAAACAGTCTCTCAAACTAAAAAAAAAAACAAAAAAAGAAAAAAAAAAAAGAAAAACCAGTCACACTGCGCTCAGTCTTTGGTTTCCAAGTTCAAAGGAGGAATCTGCTTCAAAGCTTGAAGCAGAGCCGAGGAGTCGATGGGGGAATGGGCTGGTACAGGAGAAGGGAGTCTCTGGGGCATCAGCAGAGGGGGGGAGATTTTGTCGGGGTTCATGAAGCCGGTCAGTGCTGCGGCAGAGGCCGGCAGGCTGGGGTACAACACGGGAACCGAGGCCGGGTACCAGCACTTCTCCAGCATGGGCAGGTAGGCGGTGGCGGACGGCGGGATCAGGTAGAAAGGCAGGCACAGGGGAGGCTGGTGAGCGTGGGGGCCCAGGAAGCCGCCGGCAGAGCCCATCACGTCACTGCCAAAAGGGCCCTCGTCCTGCGGCGACTCCAGCCTGCTCCTTTTGGCCGGCGGGTCCTCAGTCTCTTGCTTAATAGAGCTTATTCTCTCCTGGACAGCGTACTTGAGGTCGGTATCCTTTTTGAAATAGGGCTGTTCCGATTTGGAGTCACTTTTCTCCAGCTCTCCCCCGTACCCGCTGTCCGTGTCCGTGTCGCTGCCGCTCTGCTCCCCGCTGGAGTGAGCGAATGTCCGCTGGATCACGGGCACGCAGTTCTTCCCGTGGCCCTCGCCCGCCGCGCCCAGGGGCGCCGGCTTCTCCTTCAAGTCCAGCATTTTGGGAGGGATGTCCCCGGGCTTGCGGGCGGCCCCGCCCTGCAGCACCTCGCTGGCCATCCGGTGCAGGTGGCTGACCAGCTGCGACGACTTCAGCTCCTTGCCGTTCTCGTGCTTTGCCAGGTATTGCAGCATTTCCTTGGCACACATCTGGAAACCGGATCGAAACATTTCCTGGCTGGAATCAAGGTTTCTCGATGACAGGTCACCTAAGGAAACATTAACAGAAAGAAATTAAAAATTAACAACATGCTAAATAGTTCCATTTCCAGCTCCGAGGCGGACCGGAGGCGATGTTGGATTTGAGTTACAGCACAGCCAGAGGGGAATGCAATGGCCAAGCTGGACTCTGTGAACAGAAATCCCCAGATTTCTCCAGAAATGGACAAACCCGTCCACTTTTACATAATAACTTTATGTAAAGTGCTGCCTGCTCTTTTTTGTTATTTACTGTAAAATCCACTTTCAGCAGGTACTGGAGTGCAGAGAGGGGAGTGAGTCAAGCTGTGGCTTCTCCAGGAAACCCCCGGGGAAGGCAGGGTGCACCTCGCCCTGCACCTCGGGGCAGGGAGCTCCCGGCCCTGCCAGCAGCTCCGCCAGCCCCAGGGGACTCCGCTGCTCCGGCAGCTCCACTGCACTCCCTGTGGCTGCCGGGGCAGGGACAGGCGCCTCCGAAAAATTCGGGTTTACTGTATCCGATTCACGTGAGAGCCACATGTGAAAACAGCAGGAGGAAGTGCATCTAAGGCTGATAAGCTGAAGCACCGGGTCCCCTCTGCCTGCAGAGCACAGCCCAGCTCGGTTACAAAGAAACTTAAAAAGGTGGGTATAGAAAGCAGATTTATATCTATTGCCAGAGAAAAACAACCTAATAAACCAGACTGGGTTATCTAAAGCTCACAAACACAAACGGGGAGAATCGAATGGCTTTGGAGAGAACCTCACAGCAAACCTGGGCTGTAACTAAAACTACTTAAAACCCAGTTTAATTTCAAACAACTCCCACGGCACTCTGCACTGACCATCTTGAGCAATGCATCATTTTTTTTTGTGAAAGCTCATAAGCAAAGCCTGAGAAAATGACAGCATGAAAGGCCAGAATTCCTGTCTCCTCCCTTCCCGGGAACAAGGTGTCACAACCGCATTTCACAGGCTCCCCAGGGAAAGCCCATCACACACACTCAGGCTCTCGCCCTGCCGGCTGAACACTCACCCGCCTGCAAACCGTTCTGCAAGGCGATGATCTTCTGCTGCTGCTGCTCGATGAGATTGGTCAGCGCCTTCACGTGCTTCAAGGTGAGCTCCAGAACCACAGCCTTCTCCAGGTGACCTAGAGTCTGGGAGCACAGGGACGGGTTGGCAGCCGCCGCCGGCTCGGCCACGCAGGAGGAGCTGCCAGCGCCTCCCGGGAGCCGCGGGAGGACGGGCACGGGGAGAGCCTGAGCAGGCAGGACGACCACCGGCAACATTCCACGGAAACAAGTTCAAAAGCGGGCTACGGAAAAGGCTCTCACGGAGCCCTGCGGGTACTTTCGGATCAGCCGCACAGCCCGGAAAGAAGCGTTTCATTTATGGGTTCTGCTGGCACGGTGACCGGGGGAGCCCGGCCGGGGACGGCAGCGGTGCGGGGGGGCGGCCCGGCGGGCAGATCCCGCAGGGATCCGCAGCTCCCGGGGAAGTTTGGGATGCGCTTACAGCCTGCCCCGGGCGTGCCGCACCACGGAGAAAAAAAAAATTAAAAAATTAAAAAAAAATAAAAAAAATAAAAACCCACTCCAAAGCGGCGGTGAAGCGGCAGCAGAGCGCCGGCCGCGGGGAGCCCCGTCCCTCCGCTCGCACCTACCGTCAGCTTGAGGTGCTCGGGCAGCAGGTCCTTCAGCTGCGCGATGCACTCGTTGATCCTGTCGCGCCTCTTCTTCTCGATCAGCCGGTGCGGCAGCTTGTAGGTCTCCTGGGGGGCCGGGGCAGCGGGTCAGCGGGGGGACAGCGCAGCCCGCCCGGCCCCGCTCCGCCCGTCCCGAGCGCGCCGCAGCGGCCGAGCCCTCGCCCCGGGAGCGCTGTCACGGGCGCGCACCGGCCGAGTCACCCCGTTAAGCCCCATCTACCCCGTTAACCCCCCATTTACCTCATCGCCCCTCAGTGCACCCCGTCACCCCCCATTTACCTTGTTGTCCTCGCTCCTCTTTAAGCCCCTCCGGGGCTTGTACACCTGGTACATGTGCGCGAAGTCCAGCCTGCACGGGCGAAAGGAGAGCAGCGCGTTACCCCCGTCCCGGAGCCGGCGGGGCCGCTCCCCCGGAGCCCCCCGAGCCCCGCTTACCCCGGCAGGTCTCCGCCGTCCAGGGCGGGCAGCTTGCCCAGGCAGCCGGGCGGGGGCTGCGCGCTGGGGATGCGCTCCATGGCGGGGGGCGCGGGCGGAGCGGGGCGCTCAGGGCGGGCAGGGGCTGCGGGCGCTGCCGGTGCCGCTGCCGCTGCTGCTGCTCATGCCGCGCCCGCGCCGCGCGGGCTGAGGAGCGGCGGGCGGCCGCGGGCCGGGTTAAATGCGGGCGAGTGGGTGGACGGGAGCGACGTGCGGAGCCCTGTGACCGCCGGCACGTCTGGCGGCCCCGGCGCCCCCGCCCCGCCGTCACATGAGCCTCACGTGGCGGCGGCGCGGGGGGAGGCGGGGCCGGGGCTCCGGGCCCCCCCCGCACGTGTGTCCCGGCGCGGCGGGGCCGGGGGAGGCGGCTTGGGGCCGAGCCGGGCCGTGCCGTGCCATACAGTGCCGTGCCATACAGTGCCGTGCCATGATGTGCCATGCTGTGCCATACAGTGTCATACAGTGCCGTGCCCTGCCGTGCCGTGCTGTGCCAGGCTGTGCCATACAGTGTCATACCATGCTGTGCCCTGCCGTGCCGTGCCGTGCCATGCTGTGCCATGCTGTGCCATACAGTGTCATACCGTGCTGTGCCCTGCCGTGCCGTGCCGTGCCATGCTGTGCCATACAGTGTCATACCATGCTGTGCCATGCTGTGCCATGCAGTGTCATACAGTGCCGTGCCCTGCCGTGCCGTGCTGTGCCATGCTGTGCCATACAGTGTCATACCGTGCTGTGCCCTGCCGTGCTGTGCCGTGCCATGCTGTGCCATATCGTGCCATACAGTGTCATACCATGCTATGCCATGCCGTACCATGCTGTGCCCTGCTGTGCCATGCCGTGTCATACACTGTCATACCATGCCCGGCCATACCGTGCCGTACTGCTGCTGCCTCCCGAGATCGGGGAGAAAGAAAAAAAAAAAACAACCAAAAAAATCACCCCCAAAGCGACACAGGCACTAAACACGGACCCGGAGAAAGCTGCAGCCGCGGAAGTTTGGAAACGGGGGGAAAAAAATAAAATAAGTGAGAGCTGCTAAAATGTGGCTCTGGGGAAATGGTGCTGCTGCAGTTTTGGGGTGGTAGGACCCCATTCCTGGGGGTATCCAGGGCTTGCAGTAACTTTCTCCAGTGAAAAGTATCCATCCCTGCTCATGGCAGGGGGTTGGAACGAGGTGGGCTTTAACCTCCAACCCGAACCATTCCGTGATTCTATGATCAGCAGGAAATTCCCCCCTGTGAGGGTGGGCAGGCCCTGGCACAGGCTCCCAGAGAAGCTGTGGCTGCCCCTGGATCCCTGCAAGTGTTGCATGGAACAGCCCGGTCTAGTGGAAGGCGTCCCTGAGCATGGCAGGGTGGAATTATGATAATTTAAGGTCCCCTCCAGCCCAGACCCTTCCATGACATGCCATGCCCATGCCAGCGGTTGCACAACGCCCAGCAATGATAATGGTTGGTGTGTGCCTGCCAAGGCAGAGCTCTCCTGACGGGGCCGTGGTCACTTCCCTGCTGAGTGCTGAGCAAGTAGAGGCAGGCTCAGCTGATAAAAGGTGCATTTACCGAGATAAGGGAACAGCAGAGCTCCAGCACTGAGCTGCTGCTATTTCCTGCACAGTCCTGGCTGCTCCACCTCGGGAGGAATCCGAGGGCAGGAGGTGCTACATGAGAGCACAGAGAGGTTTTGGATGGGTGATGGAGAGAGCTGTTTAAGGCTTACCCCCATCCAAAGGTGTCTGCTGTTACCAGGAAGAATCCCAAGGGAAGTCAGAGCCTCACAAAGATGCTAGGCATAAATGTAAGGTCTGAAAAAGCCCAAAATCTCCTCTACAAGCTCCCAGCAGCACCTCCAGTGTGAACACACAGTGCAGTATCAGTGCCTCGGGGCTCCCACAAAACAGATGTTGGGTAGTCCCACTCAGCATGGTCCTCTCAGTGTCTGACACCGAGCCTGCAAACCTGCTGGTTATGGCCAGGATCACGGAATCCCAGAATGGTTTGTGTTGGGAGGGACCTTGAAGACATCTCGATCCAAGCCCTGCCACGGGCAGGACCTTGAGGGTCTCTGTGGTGCCGCAGCGCCGCTGCACCGTGCAGGAGAGGATTTGGGGCTGAGCACGGAGCTCTGAGCAGCACAGAGCCACAGCTGCGAGCTGTGAGCTCCCACAGCAGAGCTGCTCCTTCCTGCAGGCACGGAACAAACTCAGCAATAACCATCAGGGACATGGGGGCGATGTGTTTGTCCCCTGCTGCAGCTCAGGGGGCTGTAGCCAGCCTCAGTAAGGAGCCCTGCAGCAGACAGTTCGTTCTCTCTGTGCCCCCAAGACCAAAGATGTTATTTTCCAAACAAAGAGTGAAAAAAACACAGACAATTTTTCATCTGTCCCATCACTGACCCTTTGTCCAAGGCAACAGAAATAATTAGAGCTTGCTGCAGCCTTTTGCTAATGAAAAATGAGGTTTGGGGCCACCCTGCTCTGCATTTGAAGTTCAGGCTCCAAGAGTACGTGGACGGCTTCATGCCCGTGGATTGTCTGACTCCTGCATGCTCCTTCAGATATTTGGTACATTCCTGCAGTGGGTGGTGAGCCACAAATCAGGGTCAGAGGTAATCCCCAATTATTTAGCCCTTTTACTGTTCTCGTGCTTGCCAAACAATTCTCCATATCAGGATTTGCTCATGACCTTAAGGGACGTTGCCAAGGATTTAGGAGTCCCCCTAAAAGGAGGATCCAAATGAAGTTATTACATTCTTGGGCATCAAGTGAGATTGCTCGAGAGTTGAGTTACATTTTCCTGGGGATCAGTTTTCATGAGCAAGGACTGATGCAATCATCAATTCTCCTTCTCGCTTGTGTTAGCTGAATTATTTCTACATGGAGGGCTCCTTTACACCACACGATTCAGGCAGCAACAAAATGTTTAGAAAGGCTGAATTCCCTCAAGCCATCCGTGGAGCAGCAGCTCTCCTGAGCGCTCCTCCAGCAGGGCTGGGAGTCACAGGACCGCGACAGCTCGTGTCCAAGGGGATTTGCAGTTATTTACAGAGGCACGAGAAGGTGAGAGTTTGGGGGCGGGCTGGGAATCCGAGACTCAGGATCTGCCTTTTCCCCGGGACTGTCCCCTTCCGACCGCGGGGATTTGGGGGAAAACGTTCCAAAAATCCCTGGCGCTGCTGTCTGATGGAAGCCTATGTGGGCAGCGCCGGGAGTTAACAGATGGGTTGTGGATTCGAGCTTACGATAAGGTTACTGAGGGTGGTTTTGTTTTAAAATGTCTCTTACTTAATATATCCATGAAGGCCAGGCATGTGCCTGTGGCCTGTAATCAAATCGCTGACTCTCCCTCTCTCCCATTTCCAGCAATCCCGGCTCGGGTTACTGGCACCGGAGGTGAAAGCTCAGCCCTGCCGAGGCTGGACGGGCGGGATGCGCTCAGCCCTCGGCATCCTCGGCAGGAACACCCCGTGCTTTCCGCACCAGGGAGAGTTCCTGCGGGAGCCAGGCTGTCTCTGGCAGAGCTGGGAGCGGGGTTCTCTCCCGACCGAGCCCGGCAGCTCCGCGGCTGCTGCTCCGGCACGGGCGGGAGGCTCCGCCGGGGGACAGCGCCTCCATCCCCGCGGGGCCTGTGCCCTGCAGAGTGCGGTCAGCGTGGCATGCAGCCTGCCGGAGCTCCCAGGAGAGCTGCACATCTCCTTTCCCAGCCGCAGTGTCCGAGGCGGGGGAGAGCGCACAGCCCTGAGCCGCGGCCGGTCCCCAGGGACACCGCGGGAGCTCAGGCGCGGTGCGAGGAGCAGTTTGACACCCACCGGGCTCTGCCCCAGCCTTCTGGGAGTTGCAAAAGCCCGATCTGGTGTGAAGCCGGGCGGTTTCAGCCGTGTGTGACTCTCGATAGCACAGCTGGCCGCGCTCGCTGCCGTGGAACCGTCAGGAACCGTCACGAGTCACGAGTCGAGATTTAATATTGCAAATATGTGCATCCATCGCTGCTTCATTGCACTGGCTTAGGCTGCCATGGGCTCTGCCTGGATAAAGCACTGGGAAAACACAGCAAGAGCTGTTGTCTCTGTGCCCTCCCTCCGGCACGACCCTGGAGCGCTGCCGGGCACGTGAGAGCTGCGGGAACGACGCTGGCATCGCTCAGCGAAACTCGCCCCAGGACTATTCAAATGAAAGCCATTCCCCTCTTTGAGCAGAGATGTTTGCCAGCACCCAGTGCAGCAGTGGGAGGAACGTGTAGGTGGAAACTATTTGGAAGTGGCAAAATTTGTGGACATTAATAAGAGACTTTAGCCCACTTTGATAGTGTGTTTAATAAAACACCGGCTTCCCGGTGACATGCTGCCCTGCCAAGCCCCAGCAGCTCACGCTGTTTAACCAGTTCCCCCCTGGCTCTTGCACCATCTCGTGAGAAAGAACCCCGGGCGTGCACAGCCGGCACACCCCGGGGCTGCACAGGCCTCAGCTCTGTCTGCACACGGCCTAATCATGGAATCTGGGACTCATGGAACGGGCTGCCTCGGAAGGGACCTTAAAGTTATCCAGTTCCACCCCTGCCGTGGGCAGGGACACCTCCCACTGCAGCAGGCTGCTCCCATCCAACCCGGCCTTGGACACTTCCAGGGATGGGAGTCCACAAGCCAAGAGCCATTTCAGAGGTGACACCCTGGCTGCTGCAGGGGGGCAGGGGACAGCGAGGGGTGACAGCAGGGTTTGGAGGGGCAGGGAGGATGAGGAATCGCTTCTCCTCCCGCTGCTGGCGTTGTCTGGTGGATGCTCTGCACAATGGGATCTGATCACATCCCTCCTCCTGCCTCACATCAAACAGTGAGTCAGCGCTGGAGCCCCATCAGATGTCTCTGCCTTGGCTTTCAGATCTGGGAAGCAGAGAGGATGGTGCTCTGTGAGTATGCAAAGCAAGGAAAGCAGGGTGCCTTCAGATCTGCCACTTGGAAAATACCACGTTATTTACTTTCCACTGGCACCCACGTACCCCGGCAGGAATCAGCACCACTGAGGCTCCCAGGCTGGGGAGATGTTGTTCTTTCGGGGGATGCAGGTAACAACAGCTACGGGGCTGAACTGCATCATGTCTGAGTCAAATATTAACACAGAGAATATTCTCAACTTGCTAATTGAGTCAAAAAACTTACACACCCACCCCTAAAAATAATAATAAAATAAAGCTGGGAGAGGCAGCAGAAGAGCCCAGGAGTGTGTTCCTCCTGCAGTTCATGTGAGGACATGAGTGAGTTAAACCTTGACCTCTCAGCTCAAGGTTTTGGGACAGTGTCTGTGTGACCTCCCTGCCCACGGGGTGTGAGGCACCTGAGGGCCAGGTTGGGGGGAGCTGGTTCAAGCTGCAGATGCCATCAGCACAGCAGGGGCTGCTCCTCAGGGCAGTGTGGGGAGCTGGGGGCTGCAGTGTGCCTGGGAGGTGGTGGAGTCACCACCCCTGAAAGTGCTCAAGAGCTGTCTGGATGGGGGGCATGGTTTAGGGGTGATGGTGGGACTGGGTGATCTCAAAGATCTCTTCCAACCTTGCTGATTCTGTGATTCCACGTGATTCTGGGAAGGGGCCCACGGGGAACCCAGTGGGCTTTGCCAAGATGCCACCAGCTCCTGTGGCTGGAGCCAAGGGACAGCAAGCCCAGGTGCTGCACGTGGCCTTCCTCAGCTCATTCTGGTCTTTGTGGGATCCCATGGGACCTGCTTGGAGGGCTTGGGGTGTCCCTCAGCTGGCTGAGGGCTGCACTTGTCTGTATTGACTGGGGCTGCTTAAGGTGTTGGGGGAGGAAAAGGGATTCCTGGCACTCCAGCTCATCAGGACTTAATGAACATTTGGCCCCTTGGAATAAATGGGATGCAAAGAAAATGAAGGCAGAAGGGGAAGTGCAGGTGCACGAGGCCAGACAAGCCATACACATGACATCGTTTCCTCGTCAGGCAGACTGAAAAAACCATTCCTTGGCCAGGAATATCATAGAGCTCTGGGGCAGTCTGGAGCAGCCGTGGGAGAATGCAACCCGTCATTTTCTAAATAAGAAGCCAAACCTCTGAATCCAGATCCACCTCCTCCCAAACTCCCAGTCTGATCCCATGTGCATCACGAGCCAGATGTGGCTTGGGCATTACTCCTGCTGCAAATTCAGCTGAAATAAGCACAAACAGGAATTAAATGGAATAGGAAATACTCATGGTGGATTTCTGCCTGATCAAGATCACACAAAGTTCTGCTGGCTGCGTTCCTCCAGCATGGAGCTGGGACCCTCCTACATCACTCCTGGACCCCTCTGTGCCATACACAGCCCTGATTCCAGCCCCCAAAACACCACCTGGAGGGGAAGGTTCAGGTTTAGGTAAAACCCAGCCCACCAGGACGGAGAGGAAGGCAAAGGACACCCAAGGCATCCCCACGAGGAGTAGTATTTGACAGGAATGTCTCTCATAGTGCCCTTCCCTCTGTATCAGCAGGGATCTGGCTGAGAAGTCCTGGAGCAAACCACAACTGAGGGTGTTGCTGTCTTCCCCAAATACTTTCTCTAATGAGGTTTTTAAATAGTTTTGCCCCGCCTACACTGGCAGCCAGAGCACTTTCATCTCCAGGTGAATGGGAACCGAGGTGGGACTCAGCTGTCTGCCGGGAGCATCATTTCCATACTGCAGCAGGCACAGCAGGGAAGAGCTCCAGCTCCTCTGGGAGCTGATCCCGGCGCAAATATCCACCTCGTGCATCAGTGCTTGAGATGCAGCGTGGGCTGGCAGCACGGGAGGGCCTCTGGGTTCCACCTGGGCCCACGAGAGCGGCCCTGAGCACACGGGTACCCGCTGGAAAATGAGCTTTGTGAGCAGGACTCAATTTGTTACGACCTGCTCCGAGTAACCACACACCTCTCGTTCTTAGGTGGCAAAGATCACGTCTGTCCCGGAGGCTTTGGGGTGGGTGTGGAAGCGCTTTCCACAGAAGCATCTCGCCCCCCTCTCCTCCCATGCTGTGCCGGCGCTGACGTCGCCGGGGAGGCGAGCGCTCGCCCACCCGCACCCGCCGAGGAGGAGCCCGGACTCCCGGAATTCCAGAACCACCGAGGCTGGAAAAGGCCTCCGAGATCATCGAGCCCAAGCTGTGCCCGATCCCCACCTTGCCATCCTCGGACACCTCCAGGGATGGGCACTCCAGACCTCTCCGGGCAGCCCCTGCCACGGCCTGACCACCCTTTCCATAGGGAAATTCCTCCTGAATTGAAGCCGTTCCCTCTCCTCCTGTCCCTGTTTCCTGGGAGCAGAGCCCCCCTGGCTGTCCCCTCCTTTCAGGAGCTGTGCAGAGCCACAAGATCCCCCTGAGCTCCTTTTCTCCAGGCTGATCTCATTCCTCTGCAGGGGTGTCTCCCACAGGCATCAGAAAACCATAGGATATCCCGAGCTGGGAGGGGCCACAAGGATCATCGGGTCCAGCTGCTGGCCCTGCACAGGACACCCCAACCACCACATCAGAGCGGCCACCGTGCTGGCCTCACACACGGGGCTGCAGGGCTGCTGGGCTCTGGGAGGTCAGACAGGGCTCTGAGCTCTTCTTCTAAGGCAAAAGGAATCATTTCCTCCCCAAACATTCACGTGGGCTGTACTGCAGTAGTCTGGGGAAACAGAAATGGCCACACAAGTTTATTACAGCTGTCCCTTCTGATTTTATAAACTGCACGTCCCCATGATGGAAACAAAGCCCAGCCCTGGAGAGCTGTGAACATCTGCAGCTGCTGCCCAGATGTGGTTGCCCGGAGCCTGAGCAGAGGTTTCAGGGGAAAACCCCCATCAGCCTCGCACCAAATGCCAAAACAGAGGACACAGGTTTTGCTTTGTAACCCTCGACCGAGGAGACATTAGGTGCCTTTGATCTCCAGATAGAAAAATGATCTTTTGATTTCAGATTATGAAAATGAGGAACCATCTGCTAAGAAACAGCTCCGGACCCACGTTTTATTGAGGCCAGATGGTGTCCAGGGTTCCTACGTATGAATTCAATTAGCTGCTTGTGTCTGCGTCAGTGAGTCTGGATCCACCCAGTCATGTTTTTGGAACAAATATTGTAATATTCCCATGGATCCTCCAGACAGTGGGAGGTGTTTCCTTCACTGTGAAGGTTTTGGGAAGTGGTGACTTTGTCTCATTTTCATCATTTTCATCCCTGCTCTGCATTTGTAGTCCCTTGGTTCTCAAGGCTCAGGGTTTTCCCTGGATCTCTGAGCCAGCTGTGCTGAGTGAAGACATCCCTGACTCCAGTTTGCCCATCAGGGCTGAGGTTTCAGCCCCTGGGAACCTCTCCCGTCCACCTCTCCTGCACAGGGACTGAGTTTTAGCATTATTTGGAATATAACCCATCTCCCACATCAGCCAGACCTGCTCCAGCCTCCTTTCCACAGTGCTTACAGGGCTTTACTTGGGTTTAGCCCTGCTGAGAGCAAGGTCCCTGTTGCCAGCACCTTGCAGCCTGGAAGGGTGGCACAACAGGAGACCTTTCACAGGATGCAGGATGTGGCAATGAGCAGTTCCCTGAGAGCCACAAGCCCCAGCACAGCTGGATTTCCTGCCTGGACAGCCAGGCTCTGCAGATCCCAGTGAGCTCCCCTCACTTTTCCAGTCTAACAATCTGGAAGTCCCTGCTTGGTGTTTTATCCAGGTATGGCACCACACGTTACCCTCAGCAAGCTGCACATTTGCAGCAATTTCCCTCACTACAGGGTTGGAAGGGGGAAAATCCTGCAGTGGGAATGGGCAGGGCAGCAGCCTCAGGAGCAGCAGGTTGTGATTTGGGGCTGGAAGGGCCTCACTCACATGCCTGACCTCGCCTTCCTCTGCATCCTGGGAACTCACCTGCCTTGAAAAATGTTCCTGAGCAGGAAGTATCCCTGGCAAAGGGATGGCATTTGTTGTTTTCCCTTGACTTTGTTGTTTTCCCTTGACTTTTTGGGGAGGGATGTGGCTGTCCAGCTCAATTGCTGCTGACAGACACAGGCTCTGGGCACAGGGTCTGCCACTGCCCACGGTGACATCTCTTGTTTCAGGTTCAGGGCTCCTCACCCAGGATCTGTGTTTGACTGTGGTTTTCCATCCCTGGGAGTGCTGGGAGGTCCATCCTCTCTCTCCCTGCCTTTCCTGCCATGGGATCACGCTCTGTCTGGGCATGCTGTGCCTGCTGTGCCTGGGAATCCCCAGGGCACCTTTCTGGGCTGGCTCTGCTCCTCACCCTGCATGGCTGTGATTACAGCCCCATTACCAAATTAGAGGATTATAAGCATAATAATGCACAGAGAAACTACTAATTTCCAATGATTTCTCCTTTTAAAAAGAAAATCCAAGCCCTTTAGCAGATGGGGTTTGCAAAGAGCTCTGAAGGAGCAGCCATGAGGGAAGAGCCACAGAGCAGAGGGATGAGAAAATGGAGCAGGTTCTCATTAAGGTGCAAGGTGTGTGAATAATTACTTGAGGAAGCACAGGGAAGGCAGGGCTGGGTTCACCCAGGATCCCACAGCCACTGCAGGCTCCTCATGTGCAGCTGCTGTGGGTCTGGAACACGATTTCACAGCTCTGCCAAACCCAAGCGTCCCTCACCCCTTCCTTCCCAGGAATTCCCAGGAATCCATACCTGATCCCACATGCCACTTGGGGTTTTCCCTCCTCTTGGTGCTGAACTGCTCAACAGAGCTGTTATTGCTCCCAACCCAGATTTTAGGCAGCTGGTTCAAGTTGGACACCCCTCAACACGGATTAGTCAGCTTTACACCGTACTCATCCTCTGCTCACTCAGCTCCATTGACAATCACCCCCACCACATGTCCTGCTTTTCCAGCCTCACACTTTGTGTTATTCCATGGACCCAGCAAATCTCCCTGGATCTGCTGGCAGGTCCTTTGGGATTCCCTTAGAGCAGCAGGCAGCAGCTTTAGGGCTCCCAAACCTCGACGCAGAACCTTCCAGAAAGGCTGAATCCGCCCACCCGTCCCCATCTCCATCACACATTACAACGTCACCCCTGCAAACCACTTTGAGGAAGGTTAAGAGTTGGCTGGTTGAAGCCAAAGTTGTGACTAATATTTTTTGGGGAAAGTACTTGATGTCAAAACAAGTGAGAAGTGAAGCGGAGACGTGGTGGAGAGATGTGGGAAGGGATGGAGGGGCTTTTTGGTGCCAAATTTCCCTCTTCCCTGAAGGGAGAACCCAAGTTACCTTATTTCTTCATGTAGAAAGAGACAGAGAAGGAAAACAGAGAAGGAAAACAGAGAAGGAAAACTTCCTTCTTTACTTCTTTTACATCCTTGCGTTTCTAGAAAGCTGCTGAATCACCCCCTGTGATGCAGCATCATGGAAAAGGGTCCCCTGGTCACGACAGTGGCCACAGGCCAAGCCCCTGCTGGGTTCCAGAGCCGCTGGAGCCCCTCAGTGTCACCCCCAGCCCCTGCCCAGCGTGGGCAGGAGCTGTCAGAGCCCCCAGCAGTCCCTTTTCCACATGGCTCCTTCCCACAGCCACAGGCTGCAGGTTTCAGGCTTTCCAAGCCTTTTTTCCAGCCAGAGCAAGGTGTGCAGGCACACAAACACCTGGAAAAACAGTCAGAGGGGTCCAGCCCCAGGCCAGCCAACACATCCAGGTTCCCTGCTCAGGAGCCAGCGGGGTCAGGGGTGTTACATGGAAACCTGTGGGTTCTGGGACTTGGGAAGAGAAATAAAACCAATTATTTTCAGTCATTCAGAGCAGGCGAAGGACTCAACCCTCAGAACTACTTTGCTTCCAGGAGTTATTCAAACCCTGTGGAGCCACACATATTTGTTTATTAACGAAGTGCCCGTGCTGGCCGAGCCTCCTCCCTGCCGGCAGAGCCCTCTGCGCCCGCTGCCTGCGGAGGCTCAGCTGCACAGCTCATTTCCCATTTCCATCCCCAAAAAGGCCAGTTGAGCAGCGGCTGCTGCCCCTGCAGCCAGCAAGGTGCGCTGTGCAGGTGTGGGAGGGTGATTCACCCTGCAGCAGCCGCAGGTTATCTGCGTCCTCTGGCTCCCGGTGCTTCCCCGGCACAGGCAATTCCAAGCACACCCAAATAAAGTCCCAAATCAACCCTGTCTGGCCTCACCCTCTTTCTCAGCAGAGGGTTTGGACAGCTTCCATGGCTCTCTTTCTCTTCCTCCCAGAGGAAGTTGGCCTCACAAGCAACTCCCTGTGGAGGCTGAGCCAGAAGGTGGGACCTGGCCTGCTGTCCCTCTCTCCTGACCTCTCCTGATGGGAATAACAACCTCCAAGTCTCTGCTACGCCCCAGACGGGCTTTCCTCTTCCCCACACTCAGCAGCCCCTTCCCAGAGCAGCCCAAGTACCCTCATTAACCCCTGCTCTGTCCTGGCTGCACAGCCTGGATGGGTGAGCCCCAGGTGAGCTGGGGGGATCAGTGGGGGCTGATTCCCGACCCCAGGATAACTAAAGGAGGCAGCCAGGCATGAGGAGCTGCACATGGAAACAAAACATCCCACCACATTCTCCTTCCAGCTGGGCCTGTTGCAATAGCACAAGGGGGGGATGGTTTTAAACTTAGAAGAGGAGAGATTCAGATTGGGTATCAGGAAGAAATTCCTCCCTGTGAGGGAGGTGAGGCCCTGGCACAGGGTGCCCAGAGCAGCTGTGGCTGCCCCATCCCTGGAAGTGTCCAAGGGCAGATTGGATGGGGCTTGGAGCAACCTGGGATAGTGGAAGGTGTCCCTGCCCATGGCAGGGAGTGGAGTGGGATGGTTCTTAAGGTCCCTCCCAACCCAAACCATTCCATGACTCTATAAACAGCTGTCTGGAGCCTGTCAACTTTGGCTACTCTTTACAAACTCATCGGAAATACTAAAATACCCTGATTTTGGTTTGCCATCCCTTGGGAACAGTGGTATTGTTCCCAGCCAGCAGCCAGGAGCTGTCAGGATGCCCAGACCATGACATGACTGGCTGAATGCCCCTGACAACCCCAGCTTCACTGGAAATGATGGGGCTGGGCTGGACATCCGGGTGCTGTGGCTTTGCCAGGCTCCAGCCCTCTCGGAGCTAACATGCACCAAGAAGCACTTCCTGGGAACAGACAGGATAAAAACTGAGCCCTCACTGCCAGCTCACCAGGAGCAGGACTCACTGCAGATAATCTTCAGGGACAGGGACCTGAGGAACAAGCCACCTGAGCAGAGGCTGCTCCATTAATCACTTTGGCTGCCCCCAAGCAGCGAGGTTTGAGGCTCCCTCCTCCATCCGAGACGCCGTGTCACACTGTGACTGGATCCTGTGCTGAAATGCAGCTGCCGGAATTATGGAGGTGGAAGACCTTTATTTAGCCCAATCTTCCATCATGAAACCTCCTCCAGACTTCCAGCAACCCCCTCCCAGAGCACTGAGTAACAGGACCAGCGCAGCTGCCTGCCATGACCTCCCCCGAGCCGCCGAGCCTTGTGTATTTTGGATACCAAACTATTTCCATCAGAAAGTAACTTCCTCAAAAAGTTAGTGGGAGATCTTGGGGCTTATTTTTCTTATGGGACTTAAGAATACAGATAAATTCTATTTATGTTTGCAAAGAAAACTCCGAAACCTCCTTTAGCCATAAAACAATTTGGGAGGCTGACCTGCCCTCGGGCTGTCGCCTCTCCCCAGCCATGGCTGTCGTTTGAGGCATCACCTAGCAACCCTTATGAGCAAGGCTTTGTGCCGTGCTGGGGTCACCACACCCACCACCACCTCACACATCCGTGCAGCCAACTTTCCAGAAAATCGAAATTGAAAAACCAACAACAACAACAACAAAAAAAAATCAACTCTTTTAGCAGCTTATTGACACTACTCAAGCGTTACTGATTTGGGGTGGAAATTCCCTGGCAGGAGCTTCTGTTTCTATTCTGTCTTGTTGGGAAACGTGGTGAGGAGGGTTTTGGGAGATGAGCTGGGGGTGCCAGAGCTGCAGCCCCCCTCTGGAGTCCCTCAGCCCCCTCAGACGTGGCCCCAGCAGGCTGGGCACTGCCAGGGACCGTGGGTGAGGTGCTGAGCTGCAGGACACGGCGCTCCCTGAGCTCCTGCGCGGGGATGCTCCCGGCTCCACTGCAGGAGCAGCCCTGTCAAGAGGTGGCTGCACATGCACCCCACACCCTCCACGTCCCCTGCTCACACAGACACCCCTGCCACAGCACACTGGGCTCACAGCTGGGAGCCAGAGCCTCTGTCCTTGGTGAGGAGAGCATGGACACACATGGACCTGGCACTCCCACAGCAGGAATCTCCTCCAGCTCCCAGCCAAGGACAGGAAGGCTGACCCAGGCCAAAGGAAGGCTGACCTCCATCACACCCTCCCAGGACAACCAGCCATTTGGGGAACTTCTCCCAGCTGGCTCAGGAGCACCTTTAATGACACACAGCTTTCCCTGTGTGACACTGAGAGCTGCCATGGAGCCACGGTGATGCCACCAGGGCTGGGGGAGGTGACAGACACCTCACTCCCCACGGGACACTGATGATCCCCCACTGTTGTCTCTTGCTTCTTTCCAATTGCAAGACAGGAAAACCCCTGGAGCCCAACAGGGCCGTGCCCCGAGGGCAGCTGAGCAGGACAGACGTGACTCAGGGCTGGGGGCTCCAGGTCAGCCTGGTCACCAGGTCCCACCAGCCCCCCTGGCCCCAGGGAAGTGGGATGGGGAAAGCCCTGGGTGAGGTGGGCACAGGGGCACTGCTGGGCCACCTTCCAGCTGGGCTTTGGGAAGCAGTGCTCGTTCTCGTGTCTCTCACGAGGTGTGCCTGTACAGATATCACACAGATCTGTCTGTCTGGATGCTCCCCTCCCTCAGCATCCAACACAGAAGGTTGTTCTTTACTTTTCTTGCCAGGCACTATCAGTCCATTGCCATTTTTTATCTCCATGCAGTTTCTGTATGGAATTCTCTGCTCTGGGACTCTTTAGGATGAAAAGCCCTGTGTAAGTTTGAAACTATCTCTGAGTGCCATTGAAATTACCTGGAAATAATATAACCCCTTCAGTTCTGGAACCTCAGCACGAGGCAGGATTTCATCTTTACCTGTCCTTGGCCAGGCACAGTCCTGTGCTCACCAAGGTGTCTGAGCACCTGCCCTGAAGTGACACCACACCAGGGTTCTGCTGTGGGGCTCACAACTGATGGATTTTCACTGCTTGGGTAAAGCAAGGAAAGAAGTGGAATACTGAAATGAATAGAAGTAAACCCACAGCTTCATTAGAAGTGCATTACGCCCTTTCCATCAAAAATCTGATTTCTGCAGCCTGGCTGGCAATGCCTCATCACTTCAATGCCACATTATGGCCCACGACATCCCGAAAATCACAGCAGCACAAATCTGTGCTGTTCTCTGCCTCTCTTCCCCAAGGCAATGAATTAGGAATGGTGAAAACAAAATCACGGGACTGAATAATAAAAATTAAAAAAAAAAATAAAGAAAGAAAAAGAAGAAAAAAAAAGAATCACAAGACCAGTGGTTGGGAGCCGGGTGGAGCAGGGAGGGAGCCCACAGCCAAGCAGGGACCTCTGCTCAGGCTCCCACCACCTGGACACACCACACAGAACCTTCTCAGCTGGGATTTCTCCCCCCTTTCTACCTCCTTCCAGCTCCTCAAGTCTGCACCTGAAAGAAGGCCCATAGGAACCAAACAGATTTACTGAATTTTATCCTTTTTTTTCCCTATAAGGAAGTGTTCTTTTTTTCTCCCATGAACATTTCAAACCTTGCACATTTTGGGGATGAAAGCTCCTCTGTGTGTCTACAGCTAAAGAGGGACTTTGACTTCCCAGCTGCCACTCTGGGGCTGATGCAAGCAGCAAGCTGACTCCCATTTCCCAGGAGACAGATCAGCCAGATTTAGGAAAAACTGAGCAGTCTCCTGTGCCAGGACCCATGGCAGATGCTGGGGGAACGGCAGGGATGGAGCTCAGAGCCTGTGCTCATTGCCAGGGATGCAACACAGGCTGTGCTCAGCTCTCCTGGGGACCCCTTTGGGCTCTGCACCCACATACCTGAGCTGGGTCCCCTCACCTGGGCCTGAGTGGGGGGACAGGAGATGGCCACACCTGGAAGTCCTGTAACTGCCCAGTGCCTGTGGAGGGACCCTGCAGGTCAGAGGAGAAGCTTGGCCAGGTATGTTGTCCCCTTCCCACCATGGCTGGAGTCAGGGAGAGGGATAGAGTGACACCTCCAGCCCAAACAGCCCTGGGCAGGAGGGGAGGCCACCCCTGTGCTCTCCATGTGTGCAGGACCCCAGTGCCTCACACACACTGCACAGTGTGGGCATTCAACATTCCTGCAAAGGAAAGGAGATTCTGGCACCTTCAGGAGAGAGAAACCTTTCATGAGCTGGAGCAGGGTTTGATGGGGAGATGAGCACCCTGCAAGTGCCCTCTCACTTGGGGTGACTAACCACACCTCATCCATCTCCCTCCATTACCCCTCTCCACCATCCTAAGGGCCTTTTTCCCAAGCTTCAGCCCAAGGCCACCGAGTGTTCTTTGGCTCCATCACAGTACAGTTCATCGCTTAAATTACTGTGCTAAATCCCTTGAGCTGTTACTCCCCAACAAGATCATCACAAAGCACCCCAAGTGGCAGAAGGCAACCTGCACGTTCCCAGAGTGCCTGTGCCTCCGGAGGTGTCAGGACTCTTCACTCCTGTTGGCACATCCAGCTCTGCAGTGACCCACATCGCCTGACTCCTGGTCTTGTGCCCTGATCACAAGACAATCTTTCCCTCTGCAAGAGCACCGGGAGCGAGGGATGAAACATCCCTTGTGTTGCCCAACACCTCCCCCACGGTCGTGCTCCACTCAGACCTTGGGACGTGGCTGGCAGCCAGGACCCTGCACAGCAAGGACACAATTCCCAGCAGCTCCGAGCCTCCAGGGGCTGCCACTCCCACCTTGGTAATCCCCGATTTTTACAGCACGGATTTGGGACTGAGGTGAACCTCGGGCAGGCAAGTCTGCATCACAAGCAATATCAGCTTTGGCCATGGGAATCTTGTTTTAGGGGGAAAAAACCGAGATAGCATCCTGGAAATTAAACACAACTTTCTGTATTCCCTCTTTTGCTTCTCCTGAGGCCAGGGAGGCCCCACTGCATTCTTGACAAATACAAATGCAATAAACCAAACTCATTTACGTGAGCCTACAGTAAGGATTCAATATCATGATAAATTTTACTCAGTGGAGCATCTTTATAAACTGAAATCCCGTGAATTCATCTTTTCAGGATATCCCCATTTCCCACCCTGCTCCAGAGCCCACTGGGAAATTTGGATCAGATCTGAGTGGGGACTCAACCTGCAAACTGCAGCAGACCAGTCAGGGTACTGGGGTACCGAGGCCAAACTGGGGCCAAACTGGTGAGAACTGGGGAGCCCAGCCAGGCTGTCCCTCCTCTGTGGATGCCATTGCTGGCACTGCACAGCAGCACGAGCCCTGCGCTGCATGGACCAGAGATGCTCAGGGGTGTCAGGTGCCACAGACCGACCTGCTCCCACTTTGGTTCTGATTCCTGTCTGAATCTAAGTTTTCAAACTGTCCCAAGATAAAATAACAAACTCTAGATGAAGCAATGTTCTGTAGAGCAGAAGCAAAGCCAAGGACTGTGCTGGTGCTGCTGATGCTCTGGGTCAGGTGTTTGCTGTGCCTGTATTTACACACTTTGAGGAGTCATTCCCTGTCTTGCAGAACTGCTTTCATGCAGTGGAAATATTTCTTGAGCATCCTGGAGCTTTACTCCATATTCTTTCTCATTCTTTCTGTGATTAACAATGGCCCTCTGCAGAAACAGATAATTTGAAAATACAAATGTTTTATTGATCACATTTTTACTGATCCAAACTGGACTGTCTCCTGAGGAGACAGACACCATGGCTTTGCATTACCCTGCTTTCCCCCGCTTGACCCATTTTCCCCCTCTCTTTCCAACAGAATCAAATCCTGCAACTAACCTTTAAGGCTTCCTTAGGCTTTATTTTGTTCCTATTAACCTTCTGCTTCTCTGGATAATTCTGCAGCCAAGAGTAGGTGTGACTCCCACGGCACAAGTCTCGCTGTGCTGTTGACTCATGTGCTGTGCTCAGCCAGCTCCTGGGATGGGAGGCTTATGCAACGTAGCGAGGTCTCCCGGAGCATATGCTGCTCCTGGAGCTGTGAGATCCCGGCGTGGTCTCCTGCTGGATGTGCCCGTGGGACACACGGGCTGCCAACCAGCCCTGGCTGTGCCCTGAGCACGCACACAGGGCCCCCCCTATACGTTTAACAGGCTCCCCCCTCCTCCAGAGCTAAAAATGAAATATCTGTGCAGGGAGGCTGCTGGGCTCTGGGCAGGGGTGGCTGTGCAGCTGCTGCCCGCCCTGGGCTCCGGGAGCTCCCAGCGAGGAGCCCTCCCCGGGTTTTTAAAGGGCACTCAGTTCTAAACAGAGATTATATAAAGTGAACTTAACAGACGGTCAGATTTGGCCTGGCATGTTGGGAGGGTTCTCACACAGATCTTTTTTTTTAGGAGGGAAACTAGCAAGACATGTGGTGAAAAACACCCTATAGCTTGTAACTCCTGTCTCTGAGATCCAGCCATCTGTTCTCATGAACTTCAAGTGAGAAGCAGCCACCATTTTGAAGGCAGACACTTTAAAAAGTGAGAGGATCCAGCCCTCGATTCCTTGGGCAGAAAGCAGCTCCGATGCCTGTCTGAAAGGGCAGTGCACAAACTGCAGATCTCTCTGGGCAAGATCATCCTCCCTGCACGGCTGAGCTAATGGCTGTAAAATAATAGAATCACAGGATGGTTTGGGCTGGAATGGACCTTAAAGTTAATTTCATTTTCCATCCCTATGCCATGGGCAGGGACACTTTCCACTATCCCAGACTGCTCCAAGCCTTGTCCAGCCTGGTTCCAGGGATGAGACAGCCACAACTTCTCTGAGAAACCTGTGCCAGGGTCTCACCAGCCTCACAACAAAGAATTTCTTCCTGATATCTAATTTAATCTCCCCTCTTAGTTTAAAACCATTCCTTCTTGTCCTAGCACCACCTGTCTGTGTAAATTCCTGACTCTCTGGCCCCCCATGCAGCAGGGAGTGAGCTGGGGCTGATGTGAGGAGCAGCAACCCCCGAGTGGGAAGCCAGGACTGGCCCAGGCAGGGGACCCTGGCATCCCTGGCAGGCAGCTGGGGCTGAGCGCGCCAGAGCTGCACAGGTCGGAGCAGCCCCTGCTTCCCCTGCGTGACTCGCTGCCACCCAGCCCATAAACTCACCAGATTCATAAACACAAAAATAAAACCTCCTTAAAAGCCCTGCTAGGGAAAGGACAAACCCATCTCCTGCTGTGCAGCCCGCTCGGCTCTGAAGCCAGGATTTCCCTGAGCGAGCTGAAAACCCCAGGTTTGGGGCGAGGTGTCACCACGTCACCGCAGCCTTTGCTGGAACTCCTGCTGGAAGGCGGCTGAAACATTAACCTGGGCTGGCCGTGGCACCTTTCCCAACAGGAGATGGAAGCCAGCAGCTGCTGATATGGAAAGCAACTGTTGGAGCTGCCGAGCACTGACACATGCGATCGCACGGAGCCACCGGCTCCTGCAAACGTGCTGCAGGAAATGACTAAACATTGAGTGCTTGTTATTGAGCAGGATTCCTGGAGACACGTAGGTGGTGTGGACAGCGTGGTATGTGCATTAAAGTGCAATTTAGGTCAATGATTCTTTGAAAGGACCATTCTCCCTTTTTTCTCCCCCCTTTCTCCCTTCAGGGACGTTTGCTATTCAAAGATTAACTTTTCCAGCTTTTTTTTCAAACAGTTCTCATCAGCTCTAAACAAAATTTAAAAGCGGGGAAAGACAGTAAAAATTGCCCTGGTTTAATATTGAAATCTCTCTGCAATTTTTTCCCTCATTTTAGCTGTTTTTAATGGTAAAACAGGGCTCCAAAGAAGCTTTAGAGGGAACAGTGCGTGTTCAGACAAAACCAGTCCTATTTCACGGGTGTCTGAATCTCACTTTTTAACAGGTGAACCCAAAACGAGAGCCAGTCCTGGAGGGACTGGACAGATTCAGGCTGTGGGAAGTGTCAGCACAGCTCCAGCTCACGCTGGGGCGTGCCAGGGCTGTGATCCTCCTTTTCCATGGACCCTCCGGTGCCCAGCGGTTCCTGAAGCATCTCCAAGAATGTGAGGCGGTGCCTCCAGCACTGCCCCGGCACCCAGAGACCTCATCAGGAAACACAAACCTTCTCCAAAAGCTGCTAAAAGCTGCACAATCCATCCTTACATCACTGGTCACATTTGCATTATTGCACAGAAAACCAGACTGCCCCAAAGGCTCCCTGGCCTCCTTGGAGCCACAGGGACTCGGGGGCTGGGGCTGCCATGGGAAGCATTGCAGGGTGCTCACCTGCACAGCCACGAGACCCACAGTCCTCCCCACCACTGAGGGACTCTGACACTGTTTTTGGTGGGAATCAGAGAAATGCCAGCCTGGAATAGGTGGGATGTCTGCAGGGGGCTGGGGGAAGGGAGCTGGGCGTGCTGCAGGACAGGTCTCTAACACAGGCATCACTATAGGAAAGGTCTCCTTGCTAAAGGGAAATAAATTATTGATGGCAATGCAATTTCCTGCAGTGAGAAACTCCAAAGACCCTTTCCAAACAGGAATGAGACCTGGCAGAATACTGGTCTTCTCAGGCCGCCTACTATTTTTTTCCACCCAAGAACCAGCTAAACAAAATCCCAAGAAAAGCTCATTTGTATCCATTTAATTATTTAATCAATAGCTCTGCTTTCAAAGCTCCTCCTCACCCTCACTCCAGCAAATCCTGGTGTCCCACAGATCCTTGGATATCCAGAGGACAGCAAAGAATTTTAGTGGGCGACTGTTACAGGAGTTAAATTTAAATAAAATTCAGTTTAAAAGGCATTAAAATAAAGAGACAGAGCAAGAGGGAACAAGAGCTGGAAGCGTCACCAAGGCTGACCTGAGAGTTTGGGTGCAAAAGGTGGCTTTGAGGAGGGCAAGCACAACTCTGGGGTGGCCAGGTCATCCCAGGGTCCCTCCAAAAGCCTCAAGGGCTGTGCAGCTGCCGAGTGGGCAGCGAGCAGGGCAGGCAGGAGGGTGTTCAGGGGATTGTCTCCTGGCCAGGACATCACCTCCAGCAGCCTCGTGCCCCAGGCATGAACCCGTCCCCTCCTGACCCAGCAGATCCCAACACCAG
This sequence comes from Pyrgilauda ruficollis, assembly GCF_017590135.1. NCBI lineage: Eukaryota > Metazoa > Chordata > Aves > Passeriformes > Passeridae > Pyrgilauda > Pyrgilauda ruficollis. Next base: position 1,267,248 of record NW_024508101.1, read on the forward strand.
TTGAGTCAGCCAGACATTTGACAGCGCCACTGGCCGGCTGCTGCTGTTCTTGAACCAGGAGAGGGACCACAACAAACCAGAAGTCCAGATAATTTTAAAAAGCTTTTTCCAATCTCCTCAAGTGTTTTCCACACAAATTTGGAGTGAGGGAATGGCTGTGGCCGACTCCAAAGTGCTGCTAATGGTGGCCAGGCACTGCTTCTCTACCAGTGAACATTTCCTGGGAAAAAAAATTTCAAATCATTGGAAAACCCCTGCTGAATTTGAGATGTGTCTCTGGAGGCTCCCATCAGCCTTGGTTAGAGGGCCTACACAGGAGCTGGAGAGGGACTTTGGACAATGGCCTGGAGTGACAGGACAAGGGGGAATGGACTTAAGATGACTGAGGGCAGGGTTTGGTTTTGACTGGATATGGGGAAAAATTCTTGACTGTGAGGGTGGTGAGGCTGCCCAGAGAAGCTGTGGCTGCCCCATCCCAGGAAGTGTCCAAGGTCAGGGAGTGAGATAAGTTTTAAAATGAAACCATTCTATGACTCATTTAGGTTGGGAACCATTCTATAACTTTTCAGAGTCGGGATGGGTCAGACCCATGGCAAAGGGATTGCACAAGCCACAGTTTCAATGGAACTTCCTTGTGACGATGGGCTGCAGAAACACGTTGGGTGTGCATCTCACAGAAAAGTCAAGGGGCATAAAAACCCAAAGTAAAATGCAAAAGGGCTCAAAATGACCCCTTTGATGACACAAAACACTACACAGAACTGCCATTAGTTTTCTCACGTTTCCTTTCCCACTTCTCCTTTGCTCCCCAGTTTTGGTTTGCTCTTGAGGTTGGGACCAGACAGTGGCAACACCAACCTCCCATCAGCAAGCTTTGCCTTGGCTGATTTTTCAGCATTGACTGCCTCCCAAGGCCATTTATTCTGAGGTATAAAGCCTTTTTTTTTCTCTGGGAATTGATCTGGCAGTGCTTTCGGGACTGCTGCCAGGGAAAGAGTGTCCCTATTGCTCCTTCATTACCATCACAGCTACCGGGACCTCTGCTGCCTGTCTCAGGATCTTGGCTGCAGTTCCTGAGCCTGAACAATCTTTCCAAATGCAGGGAATTCCCTTTGGATAAAGGCACAGGGACTGTCACAGGAAAGCTTTGACTGTCACTCCTCAAACATATTCCTTCATGTCCTTGCAGGGAGCTGCCAACACGGCTGGAGCCAGCCGGCACCTCCGGGCTGGCTCCATCAGGCTCCAACCCAGTCCAGGCTACAAACGCCAATGAAACCCCCAGAGTAGATGCAGAAATCACTGCAGCAAAAGCAAAATATAGGAGATTGTCACTTTTTTTTTCTCTTAACCCACTTAAAGGCCTTACACAGCAAAAAAAAAAAAAAAAAAAAAAAAAAAAAAAAAAAAAAAAAAATTTTTGGGGGAAAAAAAGGGGGGAAAAAAATAAACGTGGTAAGGAGGAGCTCCAATGTTCCTACTTCTCTTAGGGCAGGGAGAAGCTGGGATCCTGCTCCCAGCAGCTCCTGTCCTGGTTTCTGGATCAGAGGAGCAGCATCTTTCTCTCATCTGCTCTGTCACCTCCCTGACCCTTTCCCAGTCCCCTCTCATATATCATCTGCTACTGCCATATACTTTTCTCTCCAGACACTCTGGAGCAGTTATTACTCACAGATATAATTGCTTAGTGCTCCCTCAAGTCACAAATGCAAGACATCACAAGACATCTAAGAACAGTTTCTCAAGGCCCTGAAGTATGGAGACAAAGGATGCCTCTTCCCAGGAAAACGTAAGGCAAACCACAGCTATGATGTTTAAGCCATGAAGACATCTCCATTCTTTATTTTAAACAGGGATGACTTTGCATTAACAACAACACTGCCCTTTTACTAAAGACCTCGAGTTTGGGTTTCACAGAATCATTTAGGTTGGGAAAGACCTCCAAGATCCCTGAGCCCAACCTTTAACCCCTGGTTTGGGAGCAGGGATGGTGCAGTGAGGAGCTCACGTGCTTCCCGATAACCACGCTTGGCCACATGACTGAGCAGCACACATCCCACTCACAGCTCCTTGCCTCACTCACTGATCTCTGCTTTCATCTCCCAAACATAACATGGGTGGGATTTGTTTACTCTGGGTGGAAGGACGAGCGAGAGCCAAGCCGGCGACCGCAAGCGTTAGAAACTGGCAGAAAGGGCAGCAGCTGTTATGATGCAAAAGTACATATTTGCCTGAAGACTCTGGCTAGGAAACCATCAGAGAAATCCAGACTGATTCATGCTCTGCACCCTCCCCAGATGACTTCCGAGAGTCAGGCCAGCCCTGCTGCCACAGCTGGAGCCGTGGTGGCTGCCCCAGGCCAGATGCTGCCACCTGAGACACCGGGCTGGGACCACCCAGCTGCCTCCTCTGCCAGTGCAACACATCAGATAGATTTCTCTTTAATCAAAGTTCTGACAGAAGATATTAAATGCTGGTTTAACTACAGCATCAACAGCTGAATCACAGCGGCTGAGCAAGCAAGCAGTGCCAGACAGTCCTGGTGCCTGGGGAGCGCCAGGGGAGCAGGTGAAACCAGGCAGGAATGCTCAAGGCTCCAGCACCTGCAGTGCCAAATCCACCCAGCCACAGTCCCATGGCAGGGCCAGGAGAAAAATGCACAGGGACTCCCTGTTTGCTACTGGGAGTAAAACACTCCAAGCCTCATCTGTGTGACTTGATGCAGAACAAATCTCCTCTTTCAAGGGACAAAAGTCAGGGAAGAGGGAGAACAGGCTCTTCAAGACATGAAATCTTGGAAATGTGGACTGAAGTTTGAGCTTATCAGAAGAAGACTGCATAAGTTAATTTACAATCTCTAAGCACTTCTTCCTCAGCCAGAGCTTCCCATTCACCCTCTTGAGGATAAGACAAAGAAATACTTCTCTGGGGGTTTTGTGAGGCTCCAATTCAGGTTTCTACATTTGCATGTGATATTAAATGAACAAAGTATGCTGCCTGAAGAAGCTTTCACCATCATATGTCCTGGTTTTGGCTGGGGTGGCGCTAACATTTTTTCCCAGTAGCTGATGCAGGGCTGTGCTTTGGATTTAGGATAAGACTAATGCTGATAATGCTCTAATGGTTTAGTTGTTGCTGAGCAGCATTTACATTAAGTCAAGGACTTTTTCAGCTTCTCACCCCAAAATATCTTCCCCTAAAAAGTTCATAAATATGACAATTATCACAGATTGATGGGGTGGCTCAAATTTCCCAAGACTGGCAATTGTGGTTGCCACATCTCAACTCTCAGTGGAAGAGTTTTCCCCCACTAGCCATATATCCCAGTAATCCATTGCTAGCAGCAACACTTTTGGGATCTTCTCCAAATTCTATCCAGAAATATTCTCAGACTAAGTGCCAGTCCCAGATAAATCAGTACCAATCAGCAATACCTTCCTCCACTTCCAAACGGGTTGACTTGTGCCCGCAAATCAGGACAGGAATCTTCAAGTGAAAAGGCCAATCCATCAGGCTTTGGGATTTTGGGCAGCCCATCCTAGGATGGGACAGGCTTTTCCCTACCAGGTGACACAGCTGCAGATCATGGCCAGCATGGTCAGACCTTAGCTCCTGGGAGGATGAACACCTTCATGGGCTGAACAGTGACGGGTTACTGCAAAAGGGCAAAAATGGGCAACTCTGCAGAGAAATAGCAGCAAACCCTCCCTGAATGTTCTTCTCAGAAATGAATGAAGACTCTTTGGGAATATGTGGTTTGAGTAAAACCTGCTCCAGGGTGAGTTGCTCTGTTCTGCTGGGTGGCAGAATGACCTGCGGAGCTCTGTGTGTGACAGCAGCAGGGTGAGCAACGCCACGCCAGAGCCAGAGGTGGATTTTTTGCCTATATGGTACTCCCAAGATATCCTCCTTCCTTTCAGGTCATGAACAGAGTTTAGCTGCTATTTTTCTGGGGGGTTGCAGTCTATTTTTCCCTCCTGGTGCTTATAACAAGATCTCTATTCACAGTAACACCACAAACTCCATTTCCCAGCCCCGAGCGAACGGCTGAGCACGTTGCTCAGCCACACCACAGGCAAGAAAGCCATCAGCTGACAGTCCCAAACCCTCCAGCACAGCCCTCGGAGTGGGATAGGACAGGGCCAAACACCAGCCCGTGGGCACACGAAGGCCTTGGCAGCTGCCCTGCCCTCCCTGCCTGGTTTGCCCGTACAGCTGACACAGCCCAGGGACCCCTGTGCACAGGGATCACCTCAGCCACGGGAGGGCTGCAGCACCAGCACTGGTGACAGAGGCCCTCGAGCCCAGAGGGGCTGAAAAGCTCTGGTTCTGTGCTCAGTTGTTTGAAGGGGTCCCTGGCACAGTGTCCTGGGCCAGGGGAGCTCTGTGCCCCACTGCTGCCCACACTCCCTGCCAGAGGCTGCCCCACTGCAGAAAGCAGCTGCTGGGGATTCACACACTGAGGGTGCTGTTTCCACCCAACCACATCCCTCTGGGTTACAGGTGAATTGCATTACAGAAGTCAATGCATAATAAAGAAATGCAAGATATTTCCCTACTTTTGTTTCCCTCCTCCTTTCCAGCCTTGCATCAGCTCTTTCCTCCTCTCCTGCATTAACTTCAAACTCCCTCCCTCGCCCTGAGAAGAACCCCGCAGCAATGCAATGTCTCTGGGCTCTCCAGCTTGAGGAATTTACTGCCCACACTGGATTTATGCTGTGCTTGTTTATTTAATGGGCCAGTTAGGAAACTCAGAGTGGGATCTGTGCTTGGGATATGCACGGATCTCAGGAAGACCTGCCACAAGTGCCTGGGCAATCTCTGGCTTCCAAACCAGTGCAGCATCAGGTCACGCTGCATTGACAAGGAAAACAGGAGAATATCACTGCCCTTCTCCGTGAGAGAAATCACCCATTTCACCAGGGCTGTGCACAGAGCTGGGCAACCAGCACATGGCCTCAGGCTGCTGGTAGCCAGTGGTTCCCAGCCCTGGGCTCTCCATGGGCTGGCATGCCACGGGCCTCAGCCCACAGGAACAGGCTTTGCCTCCTCAATTCCTGCCTCACTGCTGCGAAAACTGTGCCACACAACTGTGGAATCACAGAAGAGTTTAGGTTGGGAGGGACCCTGCCATGGCAGGGACACCTTCCATTATGCCAGGTTGCTCCAAGCCCCATGCAAGCTTCCCTTGGACACTTCCAGGGATGGGGCAGACATAGCTCCTCTGGGCAAGCTGTGCCAGGGCCTTACCAGTCTCTGAGCAAAGAATTTCTTCCTAACACCCACTCTAAACCTTCAAGGATGCTCTTCCCACATCTCCAGCCTTTGTAACCAGTCCATAGCTTGTCACATCCAACTCACAGGCTTTGCTAGCACTGACAGCCCTGCTCCTCCACTTTCTGTCCCTTATGTCACAACAAACTGTCTGGACACTGCAGGAAGCATTGAGGACACTTCTCTCAGTTTTATATAAACAGAAATTTCTGTTCTGAAACTCTCTGTCCGGGTTAGCTTTGCATTACATGACACAGAGCAGCACATCCAACACAGAAAATGCCAGAACCTGGCCCACAAGCATGAAAATTCAACATGAAACAAGGGCTCCATTAACCTTCCCTGCTCTGGATTCAGGTGGTGGCCAGGCAGGCACAAGAAGTTTCTCCTCTGGCCAGCAGCCAGCACTGAAGAAATGTCAAACCTGAGCACCTGGCTCCTGCCACACTCACACCACCTCCGCTCCCACGTCCAAGGCCCACAACTTACTTTTTTGCTATTCTGAATTCTCCTTCTCCCAGCTTCAAACCAAGACTTGAAATTATTAGAGGGAGTAATGCCTCTCAGGGCAGAATGCAAATTTAAAACACTTGTCCCAAATAACAGGAGGTAGTAATTAGGCTCCAGCACTCCAAAGCAGCATCCCTCAGCTACACCCTTTCCTGACTGCTCCGCTGATGTAGGACATGTGCCATGTGATGCCGTGAAAACCCCTGTTGCACAAGGCTGTTTTTCTTTCTCTGTATATAAATCAGCTCCCTGCTTTTAATTTTCCTCCCTCACTCTGTGCTCTGGTCTATGAGCTTTGCTCCCTGCTTGTTTAAACCTTTTGCTTCTTGTTGCTGTCCCTTACCCTGGTCCCACTGTTTTGGTTTTTTTTTTTTTGTTTTATCTTCTCAAGGTGTCTGTTTCCTTAAATATTTCTCTCTCTCTGTCTGTCTTATTCCTTCCTCCCTTTCCTTATCATCTTTTCTTTCTCACAGTTAACCAGAGCCTCCTTCCTCTTCCCTGGGTTTTTCTGTAAAGCCACTTGCATTCTTCCTCAATCACATCAAACAGGAGATTTCAATTTAGCAGCAATCAGGGAAACACCTCAGACATCCACATGGCATCAGAGCGTCCTGCCACCTCCGTTCCCCAAATCCCACTGAACTCCGGCTCCGTGAAGCAGGAGCTCAGCTTCACAGGGTACCGAGGTGACAGAGTGTGTGAGGCACCGCTGCCACCGCTCTGCTCCGGGGGACCGTGTCCTGGCTGACCAAACCACATCCTCCTGTGCATCTCTTCAGGCCAGCAAGGGCAGCTCTGCTGCTCCTGTGAGGCAAAGAATGAAATGAATGATGCTGACTGCCACAGGGTGAGGGCTGAGCTTAGGGCTCAGAGGGATGGATGCCAGAGGCAAAATAACCAGGACCAGCTACCTTGCCCCGCTACTGCCCGTGCCCTCAGGGAGGAGCAGAAAGCTAAAGAAGACAAGTCTTTACGTGGCCTTTAGGAATTTGATATGTTTATTATAATCTGATTAAAATGCCTTACAAATACACTTTAAAGTTAGCTCCGGAATCGGGGAATGGTCGTGGATCTCCTCAAGCACAGGATTTGTGTTTAAGAAATTCTATTGTCATGGTGAATCTACGAAGAATGTGTCCAGTTGGGTTAGCACTGCCACAAGAGCCTCTGGTTCACTGCTCATCCCGACTGCCAGGTTAAAGATGGGTTGAGACTGAAATTCCAGGGAAAATAAGGCAACCTAGAAACAGATGTTTTCAAAAAGGCCAATGGAAGCAAAATGAGTATGGGGTTTTTTTTCCCTGTCAAATTGTTTAAGGTAGAATTTGTAGGGGGAAACATCATCAGCCCCTCTAAATGGGTCTCAGCCAAAGATTTCTGAGAAAACAGAGGGGAAGGGAAGCAGCCCAGTGCCAATTACACCAAGCTGAGGCTCCAGGACTTTTTCTTCAGGGCAGCCAGAAAATTCATTGGAGTGATGTATCAATTGCCAGAATATTTTTAGATTTTCTAATTCATCTGGAAGTTCACTAGCTCTGAGTATGGAGACGCTCGTCTGCACTTTGGATCCTTCTGCAGCCACCGCGACAGCTCGAAAACTGCTTTTAAACTGGCAGCAGAGCTCTTGAGACATCCCCCACCGGGCGTGGGGGCTCTGGACATGCCGTGAGCCTCACAAAGCCGGGGCAGTGCTGCTACAGCAAAGGTGGGAACATCCCTGTGCCTAGGAGGGGATGTTCTCGGATGTTCTCTTCTCCTGGGAGAGATGGGCTGTGTCAGCCCTGTCCTGTGCTGGACCATTCCCAAAAGGAGATGGGAGGGAGTGGGGGAGAGGACTGGCTGCACCGTGGAGCGAGGGGGGGACATGGGGCAGCGCTCCGGTCTCAGCTGCAGAGAGAGTTCTGAGGGAGGCTTTTCCCACTGCCCCGGTGCATCCCGACTCCGGGACCAGCAGCCTCCTCCCAGCCAGCCCAGGGCTGATTTCACATCCTCCAGCTCGGCGTCGCTTCCCAAAGCTGCGGCAGCTGCTGGCACGCAGTTACTACAGAGCTGCTTGCCGACGTCTGGGCGCCCCGCTGGCCCATCCCTGCCGGTGGCTCCTGCCCGGAGCAGCGTGGAAGCCCCCGCGGCCGCAGGAAGGCGTTTGCCCGCTCCCCGAGCGGGGGCGAGCCCGGCGCACGCATCCCCGGCAGGAAACACAGCGCGCTCTATTTTAATCCCGTCAAGGGTCTTCTCGGGAGCGAGGCAGAGCCCGGCTGTGCAGAGTTAAGAATGAATCCCTATTTTTAGCCTGTCCTGGGTGAGGTAAGTGCGCGTGAGTCAGACGCCGGCGTGGGATGTTGCATAAGCCGGGCCTGCGCCGCAGCTCCCGGCGCACGGGGGTGAGAGGAGGAGGATGGAGGGAGCCTTCCCTCGCCGCTTCCTGGCATTGTCATTTCAAGACAGACCCTTCACGGTATTTAAATGCAGGGTTCTTTCTTCCCTCCCCACCCTCCCCGAAAAATTTAATTAGAAACAGCAGTAGGCTGGTTATGTAATGTGATTAATTGCAGCATTAGAGTGAAAAAATATAGGGCATACAGGTCTTAAAGATTCACATGCAAAGTCATGTGTGGGAGTGAGAGAGGCAAGGGTGAAACGCAAGACTTATCTGTTTGATTAGGTGCTTTGCACGGGGCAGTGATTTATTCCCTGAGTAATTTCGTCGGAGGAATCTGCAGATAGCTAAAGCAACAAAATTTAAAAAGGAGCAAATAAACATCCAGGAGACAACGAGGCAAAAGTGCTTTCACAGCCCCTCTAAAGGTTAGTGTTGTATCTGGGAGCAGGATGTTCCCTCAGCTGCAGACCTGCCGCTTAAAGCACTCACTCACACCAATAAAAAGGAGGTTTTCCCCTGACTCATGGTGAAGGAGCTGCAGACACTGCAGCTAAACTTTCACTGTGCTGGAACGTTATTCCAGGGAACATGTGAAGCTTCAGATGAATTCTTTCCCCCCTGCCTTTTGTGAGCCTCTCGGCAGGGAAGCCCTGGATTCCAGACTGGCATTCCCTCCCACCGGTGACCTGCAAGCACCCGACACTGAGGGCGCAGCGCTGGCAATGCTGTTGATTAAATCCAGCCTAGTTCAATAATGGCAAGAAGTCACCAGCGTGTTTGATTGCTCCAGTGTCCCACATGTCCATGGTTCCGCTGCAGAACAGCGGCTCTCGGGGTCTGAGTGAGCTCCTCCCCGCTAAGCTGAGCTCTGCCACGGCTGAGGAGGCACCGCTGGCTGGATTTTAGCGCTGCAGCTCTTCAGAGGGAAACAACTGCTGTTAATATTCATGCAAGGGGGGGAAGATGAAAAGGCACCGAAGAAGGGAGCTCGTGGCAGGGTACCAAGGATGTCTCAGCAGGTTTTATCCTGTGCTCTTGCTGGGAAGAGGAGGGTTCACAGCCTGAGTGCAGCTGTTCTCACACCACAGATATTCTCCAGCATTGCCTTTATGCCAGCTACGCCTAAACTCAATTCTGAGGCTCCACTGAATCAAGTATTAATTTGAGGCAGCCTGAGCTCCCTCTGAAGTGAAGGCTCTTCCCTCAGTGAGCTCAGTCTAGTTCTAGAAAGCTTAATTCCCGGCAGCCTTAGCTGCAAAGCCATGGCTGGAAATACAAAAACCTCCATACTTGATTTTCCTGAATAAAAACTTCATTTGTTACAGCTGTGCAATGATTTCAGAGGCTTCGGATTTGTCAAGCAGCTAAATGCCAAGATTAATTTAAAAACAGCTTTACAATTACCTTGAGTTTGCATCTTCTTTCTTGCTTTACTAATAAGCAAAACACTAAATGATTCATATTAGAAAAGAGATTTCAACAGTCTTCTCAGGGAGGCCAGGAGCTCATTCCAAGTGATAAATGCAGAAATTCCCTCCCACGGGGCTTCCAGTCCTAACTGGAGCTATAATGTGAGGGAGAGTGAATGGGCCAAGAAGTGCCAGGCCATGAGCTGGGTTTGTGCAGCTACACAGCCTTGCAATATTCCTCAGCTGCTTTCCTGCCCTTCTAAAGCCTTCCTCTCCCCGCACATGATAGCCCAGCATGAAACACATCCCCGGAGTCAGCATGTGACTTCACCTGTCCCAATGCAGGTGTTCCACATCACTTGAGGACGCTTCCTTCTGCAGAACCTATTTGGAGACAATTAGAGGGACAGATCCTGAAGATGCTGGTTTCCCTGGTGAAACTTTCCTGGGAACCATTTTCCAGTGGAAACTTTTTTCCTCTCTTAGAAACTGGACAAGGAAAATTTGTTCAGGTTTCCAAGTGCTAACTAAGTGCACAGTAAAATATCTCTTGAAGAAATCAAGATCAAAGCTTGCACAATTAGAGACAAACCAAAATCAAGGGCACCTTTACTGAAGCTCATTAAAAATATCCTTTGTACTGCTCTCCTGTGTGGCACCCAAAGTCTCTTGAATACTGTGGTCTAATGAGATTGCAGTGAGGGTTTTTCCCCTCCAGTATTTTTCTTTTCCATAGTTAGCAACTGTCATAGTTTAATTAAGGGATGTCACAGGCACGGAGCACTGCCCTGAGATAATCAGACCCTGCTGGTAGATAACTGCTGAGGTGAAGACAAGCAGGAACAGCCACCGTGCAAGTGCCAAATCATCAAGGGAGGGCAAAGTTCAAAAATGGAACTGACAAGCCTTCATTTATAGAGGTGGGAGACGCTTTTGCCAGCCTTTGTCAATGGGCCCCTCCACCCAGGTCTGCCTCACAACCCCTTCTGAGCTCCTGACTCTTCTCAGGTCTCTTTTTGCTCCCACGTTGCCCCTTGCAGGAAGACTTCATTCCAAAGTTATCTCCTGGGTGTCTGCAGCAGCACTGACATGCTGCTGGCACAGCCCTTTCCTTGGAGCAGCCACTGACATGCCCTAAGGCAGGATGCCAGCTCCCACCTGGACACCCCTCTGTGAGCCCTGTGTAACCTCACTAAGAACTGACCCCCAGCCATTCAAATCCCTACAAAGGCTCCCCCTGCCTTTAATTTAGTCTTTCAAAGCATGCATGTCTTTATTTGTTAATATTTACCAAAGCCTTTCCAGTCTTTGGCTCTTTGATTTTGCAACCTTTTATGATTCTCACTATGATGAAGTTTTCTTTTCCTGAAAAACAGCCCAGCCCCAACCCAACCAGCCGTGTGCTCGTCTCTCCTGCTGTTTGTGCTTGCTTTCATGGAAAGGTTGCCTCCCTCTCCTTTCCCTTTTCCACCCAGGTCATTATTGATCTGATCATTCCAGCAGCAGTTCTGTGCTAACAGTTGTCTCTGTGCTGTGCCCTCCAATGAATCCATGACCTCTAACCATTCTGATTTCTTGCTTGTTGCCCTTGCTTGGCTTCATTCACAGATAACACAACAGTTTTTTAGAGGGCTGGTCTACACTTTATTTCACCAATTACTTCTATTTCTCAACTTCTGTGGCACAACACCTTACAGGTTCCCCATCTCTTCAGAATTATCTTCCAGTTAATGTACAGGTACTGTATTTCCAGCAAATATTTCCTTTCAATAGAAAATGTGCCCTAAAAATGGCATGCTGGAGTCCCTGAATAAGTTCATCAACACAGAGTGCTCTGAAGATGGCTGGATGGGGCTCAGGTCCAGGCTCAATCCCTATTCCTGGTGAGGAGCCCACCAGCCACAAAGAAATAAAAGAAAACACCTCTCTTTGGAATTATAACACCTCATACAATTTTCCCATGGCACTGGGGACAATGCCAGCATGGGGCTACAGCATTTTCAGACTCCACAGGTCAAGCAAGATGAATAATTTTTCTTGGATCCTGGCTGATCTCTCACTGCATTATTAACAAACAGCTGTATTTTGACCGGCTTTGATGTAAACTTTATCTGACCCAATGGTGAGGTTCTTCAAGTGAGACCACCCCACAGAGGTCCCTGGGTGAGGGGTTCAGAAAATAATTGTGAGTAACAAAGAGGAGCCAAATTAATTCCTTCACTCTGAAAATTGATGCGTGTCTTCTGAGCCAGGAAACAAAAGGATTTCCATGGCATTCCCGTACAAAAGTATTAATGATTTCATTTCCGTGAAACCAGCTGCATAAAAAATTCTCTGGCTTTCCCAATAAACTGTGATAAAACCAAGCCCCCATACTGCTTAATTGCACTTATTAGCAAGCCAATTGTCTGTCACATTTATTTTGTTATGCGGGCCGTGTTTGTCAGAAAGAGCACAAGATTTTTAATCAAACTTGTAATAATCACCACAAGACAGATTTTTGAAGGGCACAACTTCACCCAAACAAGCACATTTATCATCGCTCAGGACACAGAAGAGGTGGCTGTATCTTGGTACATGAAAACAGCTGGCTCTATAAAGATTTATTTCCTCCATCCTCCTCTGACTCTAATGCATTTGCAGCCCTGCTTGATGGACCTTTGGGTGAGCCTGGGGCTCAGGTCCCTGCCCAGGTGAGGGGAGTCACAACGCACAGCACATAAATCATTGACAGACACAGATTTACGTGCTCAAAGACTGTCACGTTGCTTCTTCTCCAGCTCGGACAGCTGCGTCTCTCTCCACCTGTTGCACCAAACTTCAGCCCCTCAACCCTTCTCTGTCCAGAGAGCCTGGTCCAGCACGGACGTGCTCGGTGAGCACACGGCCGCGGGCAGAGGTCGTGGCAGTGCTGCCTCCCTGGCAGTCAGACGTGTTCCCAGTGGACTCCGGCCTCTCCTCACTGCCACACCACCCCTGTCATTGCCCACAAGGTGCCCGGCACGAACATTTCCTAGGCTGCAGAAAGCACGGTGATTGAACTTTCCTTCCAGACGTTTATCTTAATAACCCACACACATCCTTAGCACGCCGCCCTGTTCTTGTTTGTTCCATGAATATTCCAGACTATCACAAAGGTTGTCCAACACTCTCCACCATAAATCCTCTGTCTCAAGTTGATTACAACTTTATAAAGGTTCACTGGCTCTCTCTGCCAAGGAAGCAAGGGGGCAGGGGTATTTTATCCATGCTAAAATAATTCTAAAATAATTTTTTGTGGAAAGGTCTGATGCCAACATGTCAACAAAACCTGGCAGTGGAGAGAAGGGTTAGTTCTGCCATCTTAACGACGAGGCCGTTGACCTGATAAGCTAATAACTGATAAGCTTCTGAGAAGCTGCAGTTGTTGCATTTCTCAGCAGAGGTCTGACAGATGCTCCCAGCTGAATTCCCTGAGAATCTCATTGATTTGATGCCCAGTGAGCTCTCCTCTGCAACTGCAGATGCTCTGGGCTCAGCCTGGGCACTTAGGCTGAAGGTGGGATATTTAACTTCCTTGTTTTCCTAGGGATCTTTGGGGGTGGAAGCTGCCCCACTCAAGCACCAGGAGGGCAACACCTGCACTTGTGTTCAAGAAACTGCAGTTTGTTTTAGCTTAAACTAGTTTTTTTTCAGAAACTGGTAGAGAGCAGCAGGGCTGGAAGGGAGATTGGGCACCAGGCAAGGATGTAAGCACAAGCAGCCCTGAGAGGAGAAGGCAGAGGAACAGACTGAAGGACAAAGTCCTGATGGGCTTAAGCCCAGTGTCTGGAAGTTCCCTTTCACAGCTTCAACCAGATCCTACACCTTCTAACTCCCACTGCACTTCCACCATCTGCAAGTGTCCATGAAACCTTCTAGCCCCATGCAAAAGGCTGTGAGAGCAGGGCTGACTGCCCCACAGCTGGCTTGGGGAATGTGGGTCTCTCCCAGCCACAGGCAACACCTCAAGTTACAAAGGTAAAGCAGAACACCGAGTCCTTGCTCGTTAAGAAACGCCCTCCACTCTGCTCGCCGGCTAGACAGGGCTCTGTGCAAAAAGCAGGAGATGAATATCTAATAAGGCTTCTAATCCATGCCCAGAGATAAGCCAAATTAATTTTGCACAGGCATCTCTTTTCAGTCCCGGATTTGGCAGCCACAGAATTGGCCTTTGAGGAATGTTTCATGTCTGTGCTTTAATCATTTGGGGCTTCGCTGTGCCAGCTGTGGTACAAGTGGGGACAATAATGACCGAGGAGAGATTTATGTGTGGCAAAATAGACCCAGCAGCCACTTTTGTGCAGTAAAAAAAAGATACAGGTGGATACGAGTTGGCAGGAGGACACTGAGGTACCACGGGTGGGTGAGGGATGGTCAATGCTGACTCATGGAGGCAGTTTAGAGATTGCATGGAGACCCCAGAGCAACCTTCCAGTTCTGAACTGGGCTACAGAGAAGCTGGAGAGGGACCCCACCGTGACCTGTAGTCATAGTAGTGATAGGACAAGGAATAGTGGGTACAAATGAAAAGAGGGAAACTTTAGTTTATATATTACAAAGTACTTCTTCCCAGTGAGGGTGGGGAGGCCCTGGCACAGGGAAGCTGTGGCTGCCCCATCCCTGAAAGCATCCAAGGCCAGGTTGGACGGTGGAAGGTGGAAGGTGTCACTGCCATGGCAGGGGGTGGGAATGGACGGAATTTAAGATCTCTTCCAACCCCTTAGCATTCTATGATTCCATGAATTTGGAAAGGACAGTGAGTGACCCTCGCACACAGCACACGCAGCGAGGCAGCGCAGAGTACGCTCACACACACGCGTAGGTGCGAAGAAGGAAATGTCACATTCATTTTACACCGTTTCCCACGCTCTTCCATCAGCAGGATCGCTGCCCGGCCGGGACATACACTGTGTCCCTGGGGAGCGGAATTCACACCATTTCTGAGGGAAGCTGGGGGGGGCTGAGGTGAGGGGTGAGCGGTGTGCGGCTGTCCGGCGCCGGGCCGGCTGTGAGGGCGCGTTCCCCGCAGCACGGTCCGTGAGGGGCGGGCGCTGTGTGACTGCCCCGGGGCCGGGCCGGCTGTGAGGGCACGTTGGCCCCGGCGCGGTCCGTGAGGGGCGGACCGGGCCGGCTGTGAAGGCACGTTGGCCCCGGCGCGGTCCGTGAGGGGCGGACCGGGCCGGCTGTGAAGGCACGTTGGCCCCGGCGCGGTCCGTGAGGGGCGGACCGGGCCGGCCGTGAAGGCACGTTGGCCTCGGCGCGGTCCGTGAGGGGCGGACCGGGCCGGCTGTGAAGGCACGTTGGCCCCGGCGCGGTCCGTGAGGGGCGGGCGCTGCGCGGCCCCGAGCCGCCCCCGCGGCGGCCCCTGAGGGCGTGCCGGGCCATGCGGGGCGGGCTCGCCCGGGCCATGCGGAGCGGAACGTGACGGGGCCGCGCCGCCGGGGGAGCGGGGGAAGCGCCGCCTCCCGCCCGGCCCGGCCCGGCCAAGCCCCGGCTCCGCACGGGGACAGGCGGGCGGCCAAGGCGTGTCGCGGGCGTGCGGGCAGCCGGCTCCCGTCCTGTTTCCCACCCTCCCTCCCGTCAGCCCGGCCCCCGCGGGCACGGCCCGTGTCCGCCCGCCTTCCTGCCGCCCCCGCCGCCGCCTGGCAGCAGCCCCGCGGGGCTTTCCAGCGCCACCGCCGCGCCCGGCACGGGGTGGGGGCCAAAAGGCGAGAAAAGCCCCCAAAACCACGAGCTGCGCCAGCCGCGGGGGCCAGGACCGCCTCCGGCCGAGCCCCGTTTGGGGCTGGGGACGGACGGGGTGCAGGAGCGGCTGCCGCGCATCACCGCCCGTTCCCTGAGCCCGCCGCCAGCCAGGCTGTTCTCAGCCATTCCGAGATAAAATAAAAACACAGCACTGCTGATTTTTGTAAGCTAAAGCCCGGGGCTGCTTCATAGGCAGGAATGTCACCCGCAGCCCCGAGAGTGGTCCCGGGCTCCCGCGTAGCCTTGGACGCGCCCCTGTGCGATCCCGCACAGCGCCAATGCCCGACTTCCCGAATTCTCGAATTCCCGAATTCCCGGCCCAGCGGAGCGGCTCTGTGCCTTTGGAAATGTTGAGCTCACCTTTTGCTAAGCACATTCCCCGGGGATTTCGGGAGGTGCAGCATGTATTTAAAATAGAAGAACATGTGAGACCTTGTTCTTTCCAAAAGGCCTAAGCATGCACTTGCATAATATTTAAGTGTTATCTAATTACATTAGATTTTGGTTTTCACAATATTAAAAAAAAAAATAAAAAAGTTCATATAATCATAACTTCACTTTGCCAAAACTAATATTTCTTCTTTGTAATATTTTATAGATAATATTTTACTTTAAAAATGAAAAACACTGCTTATCAAGCTGTTACCTTGCAGTTTATTATTTGTCAGTGCAAAACTGCAATTACTTGGGATCTGACTGATCCACTTGACTCGTGTCTGCAAGGACAATGTGATTTTCCAGATTTTATTATGTTAGAACTTATGTATCTGGAACCCAGTGGGCAATTTATGGCTGCAACGTCACGCCTGATGTGCCAGTGCCATTAGAGGCATTCTGGGCTGGTCTTAAATGCTTCATCTGCCCCAGTCAATGCATTATAGTGGTTCAGCAGAAACTGGTAATTTAGCACAATCGATGTCTTGCTTCCTTGAAGAAAGAAACCTTTCAGAGTTTTTAATTCAATGTCTCCTAATGTGCTGGAGGTATTGTATTTCCCCAATATAATCCTGAAAAAAACCCAGTTCTTCTTAAATAAAATATGCTTAATATATAAGTGATACCTTGAGTAAAAGTTGAGCCCTGATAGGGCACAGAGAGGTGTGATCCCTCTTTAAAACAATAAGAAATGCTGTCCAAATGTGTTCGTGTTTGTTCCAGTAATGAGGGAAAGGTGGTGGTGGTTAACAAGAACCAAGAGAAAAACCCCCGGCACAGTCATTTTTAAAGTCAAACAGAGGTCGTGCCAAGCCAGGAGGGAAAATGTTTTCTGCTGTATTTTCACATGACATCGAGGGGGTTGGAGAAGCTGCTGATGCCTCCCCTGGCACCAGGAGTTAAATCTGAGTGTTCTGGGGGGTGGCCTTGGCCAGCTGGATGCATGGAGGGGTCTGGGGTGTGTATATATATATATATATATATATATATATATATATATATATATATATATATATATATATATATATATATATATATATATATATATATATGTATGTATATATATACATATATATATGTACACATACACACCGTTAAAATTGAGTTGACTACAACACAGGGCTTCTTACTTAGAAGAAAATTAAAATAAAATGTTTAAGTGCATCAACAAATGGTTACTGCCAGTACCAGCGACTTTCCCAAGTACCAATGACTTTCCCAAACACGTTTTCATTTCATTGTACCAATTTTTATACTCGGTGGCCACTTTTTATAGCACATGAATGAGCAGGAAGCTTTTTCCATAGTGCAAGAGATGGCAAATCCAAATCCCAGCGGGGCTGGTGCAGAGAGGTGATAGTAATGTGAAGAAACCTGGAACAATCTCTAACATGCCGTGCCAGGAATCACCCTTCCCATCAAAACGATACTGAAATTGATAGTACAGGAATGGAGAAGGTCAAAGAAGGTCTATGAAATATTTGACCATTTTGTATTTAAATCACTTCTCTGTAGCTTGTATGCAAAGTGCCAGCCCAATGCAAATCAACGCTGCTGAGTCATGGCCAGAGTGGGGAAAAAAGGTAATTTAAAGTGTGACCCGAGAACATCGTGAGGGAAAGAAAAATCTTTTGAGTTTGGAATTTGAACCACTCCTTCATGACAGTCACAGCGTACAATTAAGGGGCAGTATATCGAGATAAGAAATGCTTAGAACAACTTTAATCAAGCATTTATAAAGCCCAAATT
Organism: Pyrgilauda ruficollis; assembly: GCF_017590135.1. Taxonomy (NCBI): domain Eukaryota; kingdom Metazoa; phylum Chordata; class Aves; order Passeriformes; family Passeridae; genus Pyrgilauda; species Pyrgilauda ruficollis. Next base: position 1,284,771 of record NW_024508101.1, read on the forward strand.
ATTGTAAATATCAGGTAAGGAACTGTAAAAATATTTTTCATCTCAGCATTTTTCAACAGCTTAGAAAAGAAGCCCTCAACTTCTTAAAGGTACAGCAGAGTAGATGGCTAAAATTCTGAATGGCAGCAAAACAAGCTGTCAACTCTGGGGGTATTTTATTTAAAATAAGGATGTACCAATGAAAAGGACATTATTTTCTTGGTCATTCTGGGTTAATGTCTCTAAATATTTTGGGGTTCATTCTGCAGAGGTTCTGGTGTAAGGCTGCAGGGTTTGTCTTAACCCTGTTTTTCCCAGCACTGAGGATGCAGGGGGTGCTGGAGGGAGTTTGTGGGAACACAGGGGAGAAAAGCTGCTTTGCTACTCCAGCAGAGCAGCTTCAGCATGCTGTGCCATTCCCCCTGCCCGTCACTTTCCGAGAAGGGAGGCTGGGGCTGGCTCAGCGCAGGGTTCAGGACAGGGATGGATTTGGAGCGAGGGTTATCACTGTCCTGTGTCCCCCTGCTGCTCGCAGGAGCGGGGCAAAGTCCTGCTCGTCACTCTGGCGTCACTCGGGCATTTATCTTCAAAGGCCCGTCGTTAGGGAGCTGTAACGGGGCAGAGGGAGAGAGGTGGGAACGAGGACTTTGGGCTGAACCGTGGCTGCACCGGCAGGACTGCAGCCTGTGGCGTTGAACTTGGGGTGTTCAGGGGGCTTTGCCAGTCCCTTGAACTGTGTGAGGGTGCTGGATCTCAGTCCCCAGCACAGCTCTTCGCTTGAATTCCCATCACAGTTGTTCTGGTGGCTGAGGTTTAGAAATCTGCTAGAAGACAATTTTATCCCTGTTGTTTCCTACCAATCATATCCTTCCACTCTGGCATTTTCCTACCTTTCCCTCTTAGTTTGGGTGAGGCCAACTGAGAAGATCCCCAGTTGGACTTTGGGCAAGAGCTCTGCCTCTGAGTGGGTGTTACGAGAAAAACCCCTGAGCATTCAAATGAAGGACAAGAGCAACAGCTGTAGTAGAGTTTATATTCCAGTGATCATGGGACTTTGGGTCGTTTCCTATCTGTTTTTCAGTAACGTGTCTGGTGGTTATAAAATGAGCAGTATTTATCTGACCCGGGAGGCAGAGACATTACCTCATTGTCACGGGGTCAGTGGCAATTAGACTGCAAAGCCCAGCCAAGCAGTGCCGCTGGGTACAATAGTCTGTGGCAGGCTTAACCTTTACGGTCACCGCTGCTGCGGGGGACAGCATCGGAATAGCCAGAGCAGAAATGCCCTTTCCTCCCCAAACCCCTCCCGGGCAGCTCACACACACTCCTCCCTGTATATGTTAAAAGACTGCAATATATTAATTTAGGCAGGATGGATGGTTTAATGATTTATATCAGTCTCGATTTGGAGTTAAAAATTAAGTTCGTCCCCAAAAAGGTGTAGTAAGGACTGAGTGTAACACAAGAGCAATAATTTTTAGACATCAGCCGGCTCGTGGTTACTGTAAACACGGTGTACAAAGGTGAGCAGCCAGGTCAGCAGCCGTGCCCAGCGTCACCAGCCCAATTTAACCTGCACCTGGAGATGATGACAGCGGCACCAGGGAGCAGCGAAAGGCCCTACCCACTGCTGCCCACCAGCAGCTGAGCCTGTGCTCAAGGGCATTCAGAACTGAAACCAGGTGCTTTTCCTCTCTGGAGGTGGCACCCTGATATTTCTGGTCTACTCACACACAGTTGTACGTCACACACAGCTCCTGACTGTGGGTGACAGGCTCGAATCACAAGCTAAACCCCAGCTGTGAATTTAAGGGCCATTCACTTTCAGAGAGCACTGTGAACAGTCACCCCAGAGGAGCCATGACTGAGGGAAGCTGGTCACAGCTCCCCACTGTTACTCACTAGTGCCTGCAAGGATTTGTCAGGGGTGGGCAGGATGCTGCGGGAATGCGCCGCGGGAGCTGTGCCTCAGCCTGGCCGCCTGCCACCAGGGCTTTCCTGCTCCCTGGAGTCACCCGAGCCTCTGATTCACGCTGTCTGCCCGCCTGCTCCTGCACAAGTTCATGCACCACCTCTGGGCTCTTGCTTCAGGAAAACTGAATGTTCTCCCTATTCATTTTTCCACTGTATAAAATGTGGGGTTTGGCACAGGCTGAGGTAACCCCAGTCTCCCAGAGAGACAAGCTGGGACAGAGGGGAGGGGGCAGCCCTGTAGGTACTGTACAAGCATGTAATCTTCCCTCTTGCTTTACAATTCCAGTTACTCAGAATTAGGGTGAGGGTGCGGGTAAGGAGTAAGATTTTCTCCTATAGCCATGTCAGACTGAGTGCTAGACCCACAGAAAGACCAGGAACTAGGCTTACAAAATATCTGAAAATCAAAAATCAGAGGGTTTATGTTCTTATCTTGTAGGCACCAACTCAGGCCCTGAGTTTGGGGTCTCATTTCTTATGGCAATGGGGAGAGAAGGGTGGGTGTGTATGGGAGGCAGGAGAGCCTCTGGCACAGGGATGTGGCCTCTGGACAGCACTGAACACACTGCCAGCTGCTTTTCTCCATGCTGGAATCACAGCTGGGAGCTCTGCCCAGGGTGAGGTGGGAAGCAAAGCAGCACTGGGCAGCAGCCTGGAAGAGCCAGGTAAAAGCTTTAACTAGCAAGATGCCTCTTAGATAGGAGCTGCTTAATTCCTCCTTGGATACTTATTCCTTCAAACCCCTCCCAGGTGAGGGGATCCTGCAGCCCACAGCCTTGTTATCCATGCCTGCTGCAGGCAACAGCCAAGGGTTTTTATTCACTCCACCCCTGCCCTGTGCTTCTGTGCCAACATTGAGGAGTTGTTGGTAGAGAATTCCCTTAATAAATGGATTGCTCTGTTTGGGCTGGTACAAGGTGGCTCCTTCAGGGCCATCCATTCATCCCAGACATCCTTTGCACTGATGCCCTTGGCTCTGTGCAGGAAATTTTCACAGGGCCAGGAAGAAACTTAGGAGTGGCCGTGATGGCACTGACATCAAAGGGCTGCGAGGAACCTGCCTTTCCATCTCTTCCGAGCATTTACATTGAGCAGGTTTTGGTGGCCACCGTTTCCTTCTATTCCTCCCACTTCCTAATTTTAGGGAAAAAAGGGAACAAGCTCTGGTTGCCAACCACAACCACACACCTTTGGGAGAGAGGCTCCTGACGCAGCAGAGCAGGATGTCTGCGAGCACATTCAGGAGGAGCCCATCAGCAGCATTTCCCTGTGGGTGACTCATCCTGCCCGGCCAGCCCTGCCTGTCTGAGGTTTTCCATAGCCCTGGTCCTGGCTTCTTCCAGACTTGGAGCAGCTGTAGGTTTGGGGGTGTCTTCAGGGTGAGTCTGCGTTTCCATGCATTTTGGGTTTAAATAGCTTAATTCTCTCATCAGCTCTAGATCTAAGTGGACACAATCCAGGTTGCTCTCTGCAGAAGTCTGCTGGCTGTGCGACCTTTCGTGCCAGAGTGAGATTCACTAGCAGCAAAAATTCAAATTAAAGGCAATAAATGCATTTATCAGTAAAGGCAGTCAGCCACAGGGCCACATTGCAAAGGTCAACACCAAATTTAGCATCACATGGAGATGTTCTTGAAGATGTGGGGTAGTTTTCCCACCACTTTGGGGTTGGACACGGGGGGATACTCTGTGATTTGGGTCCTGCAGGTAGTTGTGCTACTGCACTACCACAAGTTGCACCAGGGAAGGTTTAGATTGGATTTTAGGGAATTTTTTTCACAGAAAGGACTGTAAAGCATTAGAACATGCTGCCCAAGGAAGCAGAGGAGTCACCATCCCTGCAAGTGTCCCAGAAAACCTGTGGAAGTGGCATTGAGGACATGGTTTAGTGGGGAACATGGTGGCAGGACTGGGTTGACCACTAACTTGATGATCTTAAAGGTCTTTTCCAACCTTAACAATTCTACGATTCTACTTGATTATAACCGTTCTTTGGTTTGTGAATAATGAATGATCCTGTGATTAAATTGATGTGAAAACTCCCGTGGTGTGTAAATAGAGGCAAGCTGCAGTTTTTAGCTCCTTTTGGGGTTGCTAACACCGAGGGGATAGAATTTTCTTCTTGGAATGTGATTGTACATGATGTTTGCACCCATCATTCATAAGGAAAAGTTTCTTACAGACTTAACAGATTGTGTTTCCATCTCTGCTGCGTAAAAACAGTGTTATGGACACAAGCGAAATGGAAATCATAACACAGCATCTCCACTATTTTAAGAGTCATATTGGAACACATGGAAGAGAGATGGAATTCCACTCTTCACTGCCTTCAGATTTGGTGTTCTGTGTATTTACTTAGCGCTAGAAAAGGAAAGTGAAAACAAACCCGTTGCCTCAATAAAGCCCAGGAACGGGCTTTGCTCCTGCCCCTTCCCTTGGGACCAGGCACCATTTCCAGGCAGTGGAAGGCCTCTGGGCAAGCAAGAGCTGCAAAGTCATTCCTGAGATGAGACAAGAAAGGGGAAAAAAAGGGCTGAGAGTCAGGGTGAGAAGAGCCAGCTGAGGAGCACTAATGGGTGAGAAAGCCGAGGGACAGGTCTGAGGGATGATAGTGCTTCTGGAGGGAAGGGCTGCCTGGAAATGGGTCTGGCTGTTCCTGCTCCGTGGGGCTCCTGGGGAAGCACCTGCCTCGAGGCAGTTTATTCAGCTGTCAGCACGTTCTCACACTGACTCTGGATGCATCCCAGCACTGGGAGCTGGGCTGCGCACAGGGTGCTTTTCCCATCTCCTGGTTATTGTTGCATTTCAGGCTTTTTTTCCTGTGCTGCACTGGCTCAAACTGCTCCTGTTTCTCCCATGGAGACCTGAAAACAGAGAGAAGATTGGGCACTTCCACACCAGCAGTCAAGCTCTAAATCAATCAGATTTTCTAGGGTTTTTTTGTTGTTTTGCCTTTTTTTTTTTTTTTTTTTTTTTTTTTTTTTTTTTTTTTCCCTGTGACCTTCTCTATGCAATTCCAGCTGCACCTCCTGAGTTACTCTGGTTTGGTCCAGTTACTCTTTAATTTTTTTTCCTTACCCAATTTCAATTCCAAGTGTCCCCCTCACACACGTAACTGCAGCAGAGCAGGCAGGATTGGGCAGGCTGCTCTGATCCAAGTGTCCGGCGTGGCACCTCCTGCGTGCACGTCACAATTTCGGGGTGACTAAGCACATTGGCAGTGGTGTTCAGTGGCATCTCTAGAGCACTGCTCTATATTTGTCTTTCCTTCCTCTGTTTGAGTCGGTTTAAAAGAAAAAAGCAGGTCCAAGCTATGTGCTGACAAGACTTGGCGACTCTGGATGGCAGGAGGGGTACGAGGCTCAGCGCAGCGAGTACTGGAAAGATATTTGTCACTGCAGATTCTGCTTGTCATATGCAGAGATGACATGCAGATCTCCCTCTGACAGATTGATAGTCATTCCGAGATGCATCCACCCACAAAAACCACAGACATGCTGCTTGACTCAAATCTTGACTTTAACCACAACTTTGTGATGCAAAACTGGTGGAGTTTTTGGTACTTTTTGTTAAAAATGAAATCTTTATAGGGGTTTTCCAGCATCCTTGCTAGTTACTAAAAACAAACCAACATCAGCCTACTGGATGGGACAGCTCAGTTTACTCGTGGGTGGTTTTGACATTCAGCTCATTAACATGTTTAGTCTGAAAGAATGTTGGAAAGGTAGTAAATAAAAAATTGGATGGAGAAATACAGCATCTCTCCAGAAGTTACTCCTTATGTCGCAGTGACAATGCCAGTTTCACTTAGAAGGAATATTTGTCCTGATTTTATTCCAGATACCCACAGCTCGTCCTGAGCGAGCTCAGAGCCTGGTCAGTGTGTTTGTAGAAGCAAATGCACCTTGCTGAGTGTAAAGGTTACACTCTGCGCTGGCCGGGGCCAGGAGGTTCACAGCTTGGCACGGAACTTCCAGCGCGGCGTGGAAGAACCTGGGCACGCTGGCCCCCAGCCAGGGAGTCTCCCAGGGAAACAGGGAGCCACCCCAGTCCGTCAGCACGAGCTTTGTGTCCCCAGGTGGGAAGGCACTTGACATGGAAGTGGCTTTGGCTGTTCTGGCACGGGGTGGCTCCACGGGCATCCCCCGGCACCTCCTGTGCACTCCTGCCACAAGCTCAGGGATGGCCCCGAAGGAGCAGGGACGTTGGACCGGGTGATCCCTTCCCACCTGACCCATGGGTGTGCCTGGAATTGCAGCCAGAGGGTCTGCAGAGCACAGAGAACACACACGGCAGTGTCTTCAGCTGCTTATGTTGGAAACGGGAAAGGGAAAGTACTCCAAATAAGTTTCTCTTGTTCGGAAACACAATGGGCAATTTAAAACCCCTATTAGGCATGTGTGTAGGAGCATTTCCCATCCGGGGAGACCAGGGGGATTGCTATGGAGCTGTATTATGACTTCCCTGATATCAATCAAGCCCCCATTATGTAACGAGGTCTCCATCACGCGCGCCCCAGCGCGAGGCCCCGCCGCGAGCACCGAGGCTGCAATCCCGGCTCCTTTGTCCTGCCCTCTGCCAATTTGCTGCAAAATTGAGGATGAGGCTTGAATTTGCCATTGTGGCGGTGCTGGGGCCGTGGCTGCGCTTTCAGAGCAGTTATTTGCATTGCCTTGATTAGCATGTCACCTGCTTCATTAGTGGAGAAAAGGCTCCTCCACACACTCAGCCAGTCATGCAAATTGAGGAATGCACGGAGATCCTTCCCCTCTAAGACTTTCCATTATTAGCAAAATTGGTAGATTCGGTTCGTTCCTTCCTCTTCAGAAGGTCACTTTTGATTTCCACCTCCAAATGGAAGTTCTTATTTAAGAGACAAAGTAATCGTGGTCCCAAACTTTTCACATCCAGCAGTCCTGCTTAATGAAACCTGATGCCAAAGGAAAATCCAGGTGTGTGCAGGGCAGGTGGAACCTCCCTGGTTTCAATCTAATCCTTAAACCAACAGCCATCTGTCTGTCACCCAATCATTAATTTTACTGCATGTCAGCGATGTGTTTTTAGAGCCAAAAAGCTCCCTCCTGTGCAGGACCTAAACTTACATTACAGATGCCTTTCTCAGGTTCTGGAGGATTTTTTGCACTTGAGAGTCCAGTAATTGTGAATAAAGCTTTTTGTGATGTCAGAGATACTCAGCTTTTGTGGAAAAGAGTACCCCAAATGGGGAAATTAAACAGATCCCTCACACAGCTTTTCTCTGAGATCAGGAAGTTGCCATGGGGCACCAGATCTCAGTCCAGAATGGGAAAGTCCTAACACAGGTTTGACCTCGGAAGCTGCAGGGACAGAACCACCACCAGCCCCAGCAGGGTTTTCACCATTCCCTGTCTCTGCTGGCACAGCCATCGTGGGCAGAGGAGCTCAGCCAGAAAGAAAAATTTTAAAAGGCTTAGAAAACCCAAGAGTGAAAGAAGAAAAAAGGAAAAATGTGATGGTCATGCATGAAATGTCACTGCAGAAATGAATCTGCAGAGAGGAATGACCTGTTCGTGGGCTGAGGGGAGGAACAGAGTCACTTTCCTCTGCTGCCCAGCTGACGCAGCCTCTGCTCAGGCTGGGGACACAGTGTGACCTCCTGAGCCACCTGTGCCACCCCTGGAACCACCCACCTGTCTGCATCCCCACGGCCGGGGTGGTGGCTGTGCTCTGCTTCTCTTGCTGCAGCTTGCAGCCCAGGGAGAGAGAAGCTCCCTTTTTGCATCTCCCCAGAGCTCCTGGGAAGGCAGAGGCGCGGTGAGAGGCCCGGGTTCCACCCCGCTGCTTTCACACGGATCACAGAGCAGAGCAGGGCCGTGCCCGTGCGAGGCACTCGGCGCTTCTGCCTTTTTAAGGTAAAGATGAAGCAACAGCGCACATCCTCAGGCTGCCCTCTCAGGCTGTGCTCGGCCGCCTCCCTCTCACCTGACTGGCAGAGGCTCCGGGAAGCCTGACAAATTTGTGTGTCTGCTTATCCCTGGATGGCAGGAGGGGAAGGAGTGAGTCAGGTACGTGTCTCTGCTGCTCAGGGAAAACGAAATCCTGCTCCTCCACCGCGCCACGCCGGCGGCAGCCGCAGCGCCGCGCTCCCTCTGCACACACCTTGCTGCAGAGGGCAAGACAGATTTGCCAGGAGATATATATGGAAATGCATGTGATTAAGGAGTCACAATCTCACCGATAAATCTGGCTGGGAGACTGCTGGTCAGGCTGCCCTCCTTCCTCCCCCACCCTCGGGTGCCCTCCCGCTGAGCTCTGCTGATGACCTGAGCTGGGGGCACGCACCCACCTCAGACAGTTGTGTGCACTTACCAGATTAAAGATGATTAATTGTACCAGGTAGTTCCTGCTACATCTTAATCAAATACACATAATCAGCAACGCTCCTGTGCACACGATACTTGGAGCTGGAGGGGTTTTTAGCTCTCATACGCTCCAATGACAGCCACAAACCCAAACTATCAGTGGGGAGAGTGTGAAGTATCCCAACCCAGAGTGACCACAGGTGAAGTTCCCTGGGTGCCAGTGCCTCTCACTGCTGGAGGAGGGACATGCTCTGGTTTTAAAAAAATCAACCTCTGCCCCTCTGGGCACTGGGAAAAGCCCCATCCTTACCTGCCAGGCCCCTGTGATGCCACATCCCAGGACATGCGTGTGTGACAGAACTGCCAAACACCACCTTGGAGGGGACACAAACCACCAGCAGCCTCTGACCATAGAGTATTTTGCATCATTTATTTAAATACCTATATTTATGCATTTACAAATTTTCATAGCTCTTTCTGTAGCTTTTTTTCTTTTTTTTTCTTTTGTAGACAGTATTGCAGAGAAGTCAGCTCCTGTAAAATGAGGTCCATGTATAAAACTATGCAGCGGATTGGAGGAAAAAAAACCCAACCAAACAACAACCTGACAAGTTTCCTTTCACACTCTGGAGAATCAGAAACCAAAGAAAGTGACCAAATGAAAGGGGGCAGGGAGAGGAAGGGGTGGGACAGAGCAGCCTCAAACCAGTGGCTCTCACACAAGCATTACACACATCAGTGCTCAGCTACAGGACACATTTCAGTCGGTGCAGTGCCTGTTTGCTAAAGCTTTAGCAGGCACGTAGGTCTCTAATGAAAAAATAGAAGGAGAGGATCCTACACACTGAGAATGCAAAGCCTGGACAGCCTCGGCTCGGTCCTGGGAGACTGCACCGACTCGCCAGCAGGGCATCCTCATTCCAAACTTCATTTTGCATAAAAAGTTCCCTTTAAGAAATCTTAGCATTTAAAAAACCCGGTGTCTGAGCTCTTCTAGCCTCAGTACTCTAAAGAAATCTCTTGAAAAATACCTCCTGCTTTCCTCACTTGGAAGCTTCAAAATAATGTTCTGCTTTAATTGATACCAATTGAACAGCTCACGGAGTCCCAGCATCATCCCTGGGAGGAAGAGGCAACAAATATGGCATTGCAAGATATTTACACACATGGTACAAAAATGTCCAAGGGTATGAAAAAATCACCAGTTACACAATTTTGCAGCAGCCTCATTTACACCTGTAATTTTATACCATTTATTACATTGTACTAACACACCAGATCCAAAGATGTGCACTCCCTTAGGACATTCAGGAGTTCCAAATATATTGTGATTGCATAATTCATATTGCACAATTGTATAAAAACATAAATACTAGCTATTCTATTCTTTTTTTTTTTTTAAATACAAAATACATGTCACATAGTCAAATAATCTTTTCAAGTGCAATTCAGGTGCTCTCTTAAGTCCTTCCAAGGAAAAGGCAATTTTGATAGTTTTGGCACAAAGTTTAACCTCTGTCCCGTGCCAACAGTTCTAATCACAATCCACGCGCCCCCAGCTTGATAAGAGTAGCAGTCATATACATCTAAGTATAAAACCAGGGTATTTACAGGATGCACAGAAGGTTCAGGGAGCAGCCTCGGGGCCGGGGATGTTGGGGCTGTCCCGGAGGGGCCGTGGCCCTCCCGGCTCAGGCCGGTTGCTGCTGCAGGTTCACATTCATGGGCGGGGGGTGTCCAAGGAGACCGATGCGCTGCTTCTGCTTCCTCTGCTCTGTCATCTGGAAAATTAACAAGTTTGCTCATTAGGCCTCGTTGCTTCCTGTGCGTCAGCTCGCCCAGGGGCCTGTTGTGCTTGGCGCTCGCTGCGGAGCACCGGCTGCAGCCAGCGCCTGCTCCCGGGCCAGGGGCTGACTCCAGCCCCAGCACGGCCACGAGCCCATCTGTGTGCCCAGACACTGCCGTGCCAGGGACAGCTCGGCAGAGCCCGGCAGGCAGCGGGAACGGGAGCGGGGAGCAGCCTGCAGAAACCTCCCCTGTCAGGAATTCTCTGTAACCCGTCCAGCAGAGGGGGCGGAAAAAGGGGCGAGCCCTGCAGTCAGGCTGGGAATACCCTTGCCTTTGCTGGAAAACACTGAGCACTCCCCGCTCTCATCCCGAGTGAGCCAACAGCCCTCCCCATCTGCCAAGGCAGGACTTAACCACCTCACTGCCACACACCCCAAACTTTGGCATTCCCCACCTGCTTCCCACTCGTTAAAGAACGTTCTCCCGATCGGTGAACCGTGAACGGGAAATGGATCACTGTGATCACTGATACTGAGAAATGGCCACAATCCAATGGCTCCACTCTGCTTTTTTAAAACTTTGGGAGGTTTCTGACAAGTTACATAAGCCATGTAAGGGATGACTCTGGTTGGACAGGGTGTCGGGAGCGAACAGCAGGATCCCACAGCAGGATCCCACAGCTCCCGCGGTGCTGTGGCTGCAGAGGAGCCACACCGTGGGATGGCTCACAGGGAATGCCAGGACAGCCTCATCCCTGCCCCACCGACGGCACCTGGGCCCCCCAAGACCCTCAGGGTCAGCACACCACAGCACACAATCCACACTCCCATCCTGCTCCTTCCAGATACAGCCACCATTTAACTTCTCCTGTTTTGCTGTTTAATGACAAATGCCAGCCAGTGTCACTGCTTGTGGCAGCAACCCCAGCAGAAGGGAGGTGGCGTGTGCATGTTTGGTTCATTTGGTTACTAACACATTTGGGATCATGGAATTGGTAAAGTTGGAAAAGACCTCCAAGATCAAACCCAGCAGTCAACCCAGCCCCAGCACCACGGTCACCAGTAACCCACTTGAGTGCATCTGTTTAAAACCCCAGTTTCTAGCTGATGGTTTCCCAGCTGGGGCAGGGTGTGCTGGTGGCCAGCCAGTGGCTGACCTGGAGCTCTCTGTGGGGAATGGGATTGCTCCAGACGGGCAGTGCTGGACAGCCTCTGCAAGGCTCCTCTGCTGCACACCCCACACCTCAGCGTGTGCCCAGTGGCACTCCTTAAACCGCCAGGAAAAGGGCTGAAACACCATCATTCCTCTTGAAACCATAATTAGCCTTGACCTCAGCACCTTGCTCCCTGCCTGGCCCAAGGGGAGGCAGAGCTGCTGTTTTCCCTTTCCCCAGGGCTGACCACGGCCTCCCGAGGCCAGGGCACACCTCCTGCTCCTCTGCACAGCTGCTGGAATTCTCTCCACAAAAAGCTTCTAATGCTCCACAGGGAATGGGAGCAGGAGGAGAGGGATCTTCCCAGAGCTCTCTGAACACACACCCCCCACTCCCTGCTGAACCTGAATGTTAAACTGCTGCTGTGATAACCCACAAGTGGAAATGCAGAGAGGCCACAAGAACTTGGCTTAAAAATGCCCCTTTACATTAATTATCTTCACTGAGCAAACTGAGAGTCACAATTTCACACTGCCAATAAACCGATTCAGAGGACGCGTGGAATAAAAATGGAAAGAAAGAGGAATAATGAAAAGGGACTGTAGCAGATATTTTTCAGGCTGGGTAGAAAAGGGATGGTGCACCCTAGTGCAGGTGTTTGTAGAAGATGTGGCTTTAAAAAAAGGGAAGAATAAAGCAACCAACCATAAATAAGAGGGAGAAATGCAATTTTAGTGTCAATGCAGAACATTATTAACCCTGCACGATGCTTTAATGCTTGTGTGGAGGGCACAGGGCTGCAGGAGGGAGCAACTTATTGCCATCACCTTTACTGGAGAGTGAATCTCCTGCAAAAGCTCTCCAGTACCAGCACACCTGGGCTAACAGGCCATAAAAGCCATGCACAGCAAATCCCAGGGAGCTGCCAGGCCCTGGAATTAGTGCTGACAGGACCCAAACGAGGGGTTCAGCTGAGCCAGGCTGGGCTCCCCGATAACGCCTGGGCCTGACAGAGCCTGCCTGGCTCCAAAGGTTATGGTGAGCTGGAGTCACCTCCAGGAGCAGGGCACCAGCTGGGCCAGGAGCAGGATCCCCACTGGACAGGGCACTGCCTGCACCCTGTCACCCTGAGTCACACCTGGAGCCCAGGGGGCTGTCCCCAGCCTGGGCCCGGCCCCAGGAGCATGCTTGCACTCTGGGAAGGATTTCTGGGTGATTACATCTAATCCCCTGCTGCTGCAGACAATTACGGTGTAATCTTTTCACACAGAATTAAAGTGATCAGGATTTTAATGGCTCTTGGTGCACTTTGGGGAAGCAGGCGGGCTGGAACTCGGCTCCTAATAATTAGAGTCTCCAGAAACCTAACGAGCTTGAAGAGCAAATGAATGAGAGGTTTTCCCTTTATTTAATTACAAGAAAATAAATACAAATAAAAATTCCCTGACTTAGTTTCTTTCCTGGAGACAGTTCCTGATCAGGAGGAGGGATATACTGGCTTTGTCACATAATTGGAGCATCCTGCATCTTCAGCAGGGCTCTCAATAATGGTACTTAGGGGAATTCCTAAAAGCTATCACCACACTAATGAAGCTGGTTTCCTCTCTTGCTTTTACAGTCAAATAGCTCTCTAAAAGCTAAATCCTTCATTCTTATTTTTACAAAGAGCAAGGAGAGGTTTTAGTGCTTGGTCAGCCAAGAGGGCTGCAAGCTTCAGAAAGAAATGTGTCGTGAGGCTGTGGCCAGTGGGGAGGCTCCTGTGGCTGCAGAGCACTTGGACACAGAGCCTTCAGCAGGGAGACACAGGACACACGGGGCAGGGTCATTGTTTCCAGGCAAAACAGCCAAACCACTGCCAGGCAAGAATTAAAGCCCAGACAAAAGAGCAACTGCCTCTGCCCTCCATGCTCAGACCGGCTGGAGCAAGGGGCTCTGTGGCACCGTGCCTGAGAACTGATTGCAGCCTGGGGCAGCGAGGCTGTCAGCCCCAGTCCCCCACATTAATCCCTTCCTTGCCTCCACAGGGTGCTCGGGACAGAGCCCAGCTGCAGCCCCAGTGCAAGGCAGGAGCTGATCCCAGCAGTGCTGGCTGCCAGGGCCTCCTGACAGAGGAGTGCTTCATGGAGACCTGGAGACACCCAGGCAGCCCAGCCGAGGTGGGCAGCAGGGGTGGCACTGCTGCTGGGAGGGGAACTGACCCAGAGCTGCTGGGCCACTCCTGCCCCGGGCAGCTCCATCCACCACCCGGGTGCAAGTCAGCAATTAATCTTAGCCAGTGCCAATACCTACATCAATTCACTAATTGAACCATCTGGCTCAGGTTATTAATGCACAGAGATAAGCAGCCACCACAAACAGCTCCTGCCAGCACAGGCAGCAGTGCTTTCCGTGCTTTCCCTGTTCCCTCCAGTCAGGCTGGAATCCCCAGGGACAGCACGAGCTAAAGCTCTGCTGCCTCTGTTTTTCACAAAGCCATGGCTGGGGCTGGGCACCAGCCCCACGACGCCCTCGAGCCCAGCCAAGGCAGAAGCCACCCAGCTCTTGCTGCAGAGAAGCTGCTGCACCAGAAAAACCCTGTGAGGTCTGTGGAGCGCAGTGCAAACCCTCCTGGGGATGTGTGAGCTCAGGCTGAGGGTGGCAGCAGCCAAATCACATCTGCACAGCAGCACAGCCGCAGCACGGAGGGACCAGCACCACCAGTAACCACTCGAGTGCCTCTCCAGTTTCTCGGTGGGTTTTGAGGTGCACACGGTGACACAGCCCTTGTGTCAGTGTCACACCCTCTTGGCTGACAGGATCGCACTCAGCTTTTCAGGTTAAACCCCAAACAACAACAACACCACCATACAGGCTCCCTGCACCAGCCAGGACTGATTCAAGTTAACTCTGGTGACTTTTTTAACACAAGTTCTCCCTTTCTGATGTGGGCACTCTGGAACTCGCAGGTGGGCCAGCACCAGGGGAGCGTGGGGCTCTGGAGGGACTCTGGTTTGTTCACTGCTCTCCTAACCATGAGTTCCCCTGGGGAGGCTCTCCTGGGGTCTGGAGAAGCCGTGGAGCTGCACAATCCCAGCTGGGCTGGCAGGAGCCCGTGCTGCCCATGGCAGTGTGTGCCCGCTCCTTACCTGATCCTTGAGCTCTGAGAGCTGCCCAGACAGGTTGGTCACGAGCTTCATGGTGGACTCCAACTTCTCCTGCAGGTTCCTCAGCTCGTTCTGCTCTCCCTCTGAGTCGCTGCTGACCAGTGACATGGCTCTCATCCGGGGGAACCAGTCCAGGTTTCTCTCCTGAGGATCACACAGCAGGGCACAATTAGCACCTGAAAACCTGCCCCCAGAGCACAGCACAGACAGAGCTCTACAGCCAGGGACATTCCTCGGATGCAGCAGCTCTGTCCTCATCTGCAGTTATCTGCATTTGCATCTCACTGGAAAGTTTGCAAAGTGCCAGCCCGAGGCACTGAGGCACCGCTGGGAATTGGGGCTGATCATTTTGGGTTTCCTCCCCAGGTACTCACTGTCCCCAGCCCGTGCTCCCTCACATACACCTCAGCATAAATGCGAAACACTGGACATTAAATCAGCCCAGATTTCATGTCTTCATAAGCATTTCCCAGTGCTAGAAATCTGCTGCCATCTCACAATCTTCTAATTTGTGTTTGAGGAAGATTTTCTGCTTTTTTTGGTCAAGCAAAGCTTGGCTGTGCTCTCTGATAAAAGAAACCAAGTTCTGGAAATTCTTCCATCGCTGAAATACTTCCTTTTTTATGAAAAAGAAAATCCTATTTTGACTGTCTGGTTCAGAGACAAAAATGAGGGACACATACATTACAATGCACTGCCTGTAGAGTTTTCCCTCAGCCATACAAAGTCTCTCATATTCCATGTTTAAGCTGCAGTCAGGAATGTCACTGGACACACACTCAGTCTGAGGAGCCTGTACAGAGGCACACAGGCACTCGTGTACTCGCCAGAGATGTTAAAAATAAAGGCAGGAGCGGAACAGAAAGCCACAAAAGAGGAGGAGGGGTGCACCCCACGTCCTGACACCTTACAGTTCAACATCAAACTGGTTTCCCATCCAGTCTGGTTCTCCTCCCACGCTGGAGATATGCTCTGCAGTGGAAGCTGGCTGAGATAAGGTGTGTGTGCTCTCACAGGTGACACAGCTGGGGAGCTCTGAACACACCAGGCACCGTGAAGGGTGACTGCATTAACACCAAGGGATGCTGGTAATCAAAAATCAATCAACACTGCTGATTAACAGTGACCACAGCTCACCCCACTGGCTGGCCAGGCTCTTCTGTGGGCTCCCAGCTTGTTTTTGCAGCACTGCAAACTCCTGTCTTTTTGTCATTCCCTGCCTGAATCTCCAGCTCCAACCCCTTCCCTCCATGCTCCCCCTCATTCCCAGGAGCATCCATCCTGCTTAATCAGGGCTGTGCACCTCTACAGAGAGCTCCAGTCACATCCTCTCTGCAATTCAGATGCGATGCCAAGACTCATCAGCTTAAATTAGCTGCTTCTGATGTGCCTGGAGTTTCCTTCTGCCAGGATGAGAAGGCAGAAAGCAGGCCCTTTCCCATGCAGGCACCACAGCATTCCCACGTGATGCAGAACTGCCAGCAAGGCTGTTTGCTCCTGATCTCTGTTTACAGGGCAGATGGTTTCTGCTAATAAAAGGGAAAAAAAAATCATCTATGTACAAAAAAAAATACGCCTTTACCAAGACAAGTGCCAAAATATTTTGGACTTTAGGAAAACGCCAGTCCCACAATTAAGGTTTAATAGTAGGAGCAGGCAGCACTGCACTGTGCTCTTCCAGCTGTAGTAAAAGCCTCATTAGGGAGGAGGGGGCAGCTCAACATTTGTGCTCAGGTCCAGCATCTCCCACTCAGGGAAAACCAACTACACCAACTGCACTTCCCCCTGTTCCTCCAGGGAAGAAACAAGGGCAGAGGACCAGGAAAATAAGACTAAAATGCAATTTATATTTGCAGCATTGCCTGGACCCTCAGGCCCATGTCCTGAGGTTTCTAGGCAGACACAGGAGCCCTGAAGCTCCTGCCTGCTCCTTTCTTGCTCTACAAATATTTTCCTTGTTCCCAAAACCATTTCTAAGGCCATCCCCAGAGTGTTCCCAGGCCCCATCCTTGAGAAGGATGAAAGGGATGAGGAAAGCACCAACTTTCCCTACCTGCAGTGTTTCATAACAAATACCCCAAGCACTTTCCAACATTACTCTGCAATTTAAGCTGCAGCTGCTGCAGGGGCTGTGACTCGATCGTTCCAGGCCCGGAAGGTGAAATCAAACAGCACCCACAGCTTCTGCAGCCTCCTCAGAGCTTCCAAACTCGCCGGGTTTCTGAAAGCCCCAGCCCTCAAAGTCAGTAAATCTTGGCTTTGATTTGAACAAAAGCACCTCTAGTTCTCAGGTCAAGGCTGAAAGATGAAAAGCAAACCATGCTTCACGTGAGCTCCACAGGCTGAGGACAAGCAGACACAGCCCTCGGGGTGTCTGAGCTGGGGGCCAGGGCTCACAGGCCAGCTGGACCTGGCAGTGCCCTGCAAAGTGCTGACCCACCTGGAAAGGGTTAACGGGCACCTGGGAATTCCCTGTGCAGGGACAGCCTCAGGGAAGGACGTGGGCATCCCCTGCCAGCCCTGACTGGCACTGGCATCCTCCCCACTCCCAGAGCTGGCTAGCACCACCCAAACCCGGCATTTATCTGGACGTGTCCAACTGCCACCGGCAAGAAACAAGGAGGTGTCCCCCAAACAGGGAGAGAGGTGCAGGTAAATCCCCAGGATGCAGGTATGCAGGCACCAGGCAATGCTGCCTGGCCCAGGCTGGGGCTCTCCAGAGGACAGAGGGAAGCTGCCAGCACGGCAGGGCACAGCTCTCCTTCTGCACACACACTTCATGCTGGATTTCACTGGAAACCTTGAGCCTGCTCTTCAGCCTCCCCCAGCCCCGCAGAGAGCAGCTGGATGTGACCAGGCTGCTGACACACAGCCTGTCCCCGTCCCTGCTGGGAGTGTGGGGGTGTTCTCTTTCAAATAAATAAATATTTAAGCAGAGCCAGCACCAACTGAACAGAGCAGGAATGCTGAAAGGTCAGGGGATGGTGATCCTGCTGGGCCAGCCTGGCTCCCAGCACTGCCACTCCGGGGTCAATAAAAGATTTATATCTCCATGATCCAGTTTCTGCTGAACTTCAGCTCAGCCCTGGGGTGCCTTTAAAGACACGGGCTCATCTTGGGGCTCTGGAGGTGTTTCAGAGGCACTGAGTGAGCTGGGAGAGGGGAGTGAGGCTGCCCGAGCTCCTGTGCAGCTGCTGGCACCCACAGACCCATGGTGTCCTCTGCACCCTCTGCCCTGGGACCCTGGGTGCCCTCAGCTCCCCATTCCCAGGATCCCGGGGTGCCCTCAGCTCCTCTTCCTGGGATCCTGGGGTGCCCTCAGCTCCTCTTCCCGGGATCCTGGGGTGCTCTCAGCTCCCCATTCCCAGGATCCCGGGGTGCCTCAGCTCCCCATTCCCAGCACGGCCCAGCCCCGTGCTGCAGCAGCCGAGCCAGCGCAGCCGCTGCCGGAAGCCGGCTGACCACAAGCGCTGTGTTTCGGCTTGCAGCTCTTTTCTAGGTAAAGCTGGAAAAGTCCCTGCTGCACGGCAGGCGGCAGCGAGTGTCTCACCCGGGTCCGGCCATCCCCCTGGAAAGGCAGAGGAAGCGCTGCTGCGGGCGGCACACGCCGTTCCTTCTGAG
This sequence comes from Pyrgilauda ruficollis, assembly GCF_017590135.1. Taxonomy (NCBI): domain Eukaryota; kingdom Metazoa; phylum Chordata; class Aves; order Passeriformes; family Passeridae; genus Pyrgilauda; species Pyrgilauda ruficollis. The sequence goes on from NW_024508101.1 coordinate 1,302,769, forward strand.
AAGCGCCGGCTCCTCCCGGCTTCTGCCGAAGAGCTGCTTCTGAGAAAGGCTGAGAGGAGCCCTCAGCACGGGCTGGGCCACGACAGCATCAGCTCTGCTCCTCCTGGGCAAGGGATGGCAGCTGATGGCACAAAGTGGGGCTCTGCTCGCCCCGCTCACCTCCAGTGCCCCGTGTACCCCAGAGTTACAGGGTGCTGAAGGGCTGATTCAACCCTCTGCAAAATAAATCCCTACAGCTGCCATCAAAGGGCTGCCCAGCAGCATCATTTACAGAAGCGTGGAATTGTTTTGCTTGGAAAAAACCTCCAAGATCACCAAGTCCAAGCTGTGCCCCATCCCCACCTTGTCACCCAGCCCCAGAGCACTTTGTGCCACGTCCAGTTGTTTCTTGAACACAAGCAGGGAAAGGCAGCAGCAGCAAATTTCAGTTTCTGTCATGGGAAGTTAAAAATCAGACCCACACAGCTACAAAAGAGCTCTGTGAAGCACTCTGAAAATGCATCTGTTTGTTTGTGGTGAGATGGGACTCCTCTTGGGTCTTGAGCTTCCTGGAAAAATCCCCACATCAGGTTCTCTCTCTGCAGCAAAGGGCTCACCATCACTTCTTCCACACCGAGCTGCACTTCCCCCCTCCATAAAAACCAGCACTTGATGGTGTCTCCCCCCTCCACACTCAGAACATTCTCAACTCCGTGCTGCCCCACAGGAGGCTGAGACACAAGGTTTAGGGTGCAAAAAGCTCCTTTTCTCTGTTAAATACCCAAGTGGCACTTGGGCTGGGGCAGAGCAGGGAACCTGGAACACAGAGACCGTTCCCAAAGGTGGAGGATGAGCACGGCCCTAGACCTGAGACAGCTCTGCTGTGGGTGACTCCCTGGAGCCCAGCTGATGGACTGGGGGGCACGGGGCTCCTGAAGGCCATGTCCTGCCTCCCGAGAGGACAGGGCCACCTCTCCACACCAGCTCCAGGCTGTTTGGATCCCACTGAAGTAGGGCACGCTACTCCTCCACAGCTGGGCAGGACAGGCAGTTCCCCACGGGGCTGAGCTGCACAGCTGGTGGCAGTGGCCGCTGTCACCACATCCTCTTGCACAAGGGCCGAGCCCGCGGGGTCACGGCGTGACTCAGGGCCGGCCTCGCCCCAGCCCGGGGCCACTCCTGGGCACACTCAGCCCCGGGGGCTTTCTGCTCCCAGCGGTTTGTGTTCCCAGTGCCTCACCCCACGGCTTCCAGGCAGGAGCCTTCCCCCTCTCCCGGGGCGCTGCTCCAGGAGCAGGACGGGCACCCACCCTGGCAGCTGTCTGGGATCCACCCAAACCCAGCACGTTATGCAAACATCCCATTGCCCAGAACTGGCCCCAAGCCTCTCCTTCTGCTTTCATCCACCCAGGCCTTGTTCTTACACACGCTCAGCCCCAGGGAAACCTTTGCCTGGTCAGCTGGGATGCCAACCCGAGATTCCCAGCATGGATACCAGGTGGTTTATCCGGGAAAATCCAGCACTGGGTTGGAAGGGATCTTAAAGCTCATCTTGTTCCACCCCCTGCCACGGGCAGGGACACCTCCCACTGTCCCAGGTTGCTCCAAGCACTGTCCAACCTGGCCTTGGACACTTCCAGGGATGGGGAAGCCACAGCTGCTCTGGGCACCCTGTGCCAGAGCTGGGGAAGATGAGGTTGGCCATTCCTTTCTCCCAGTGCAGCTCCTGGTCTGCACCAAGGGTGGAACAAGTTCCTCCCCTGTGTGAGCACAAAGCTCAGCCCGTGCTTATGACACAGTGTTTCCAGCAGCCCAGGGCCTGCTGCCAAACACCCTGGGCTCTTCCAAGCCTCTGCCATGATTTCTTGATTAACCCTGTAATTATATTGGCTAACTCTGGCCAGTTATCTCAAGATGCAGCTTGTTGGGAAGTTACCACCAAACAAAGCACTGTCAGCTCCAGGTCACATCCTGACCTCCTTGGTCTTCCTCCTCCTCCTCCCCAGCCTGCACCAGTATCACGGTGACTGGTAGCCCCAAAACCCCAATTTCCTCATCTGTAACCGAGTCATTTGCACGGGCTGCTCACTCCTGTGTCTGCAGCTGCTTTGCTCAATATTGATATGACAAATCTCTCCTCTGTGACTCTGCCTCAAGAACAGGATTTCCAGGCACAAATGACAGATGAACATAACTACGTTTCCACACTTTCTCAGACTGTAATTTCATGTACATATGTCTTTCACCAGTGCTGGAATCATTAAGGGCCTTTTGGAATGCTTTGGGTTGGAAGTATCCTGGTGTGCCCTTGTCATTGCTGGGGGTGCTGCAGTGCAAAGCCAGTCTTGGCCACCTCCAGCTGAACTGGGTTTCATGGAGAGCCTGGGACACCACTCCTCAAAGCCATCACCACTGCTGAATGCCACCTTCCTGCTGGCTTTCAGGGCACAGTGACTGTCCCTGCTGGGCAACTCCCTGGCTTCAAGTCACACTTGCACTTCTGAAGGATGCAATTTAAAAGCCTGACACTGATGGAATCTCGTCTTTGCTTACCAGGAGGCTGTGCCTTGGCAGCAGTCACTCAAACCCAGAACCAGAAACACTTTCCTTCACAGGACAGAGCTCAGGACACCAAGGAAAAAGCCCAATAATATACTTAAATCCCCAGGTCTGTACACAGAGGTTAGCTAAGGTACAAAGGGAAATCTGTAGCCTTCATTCCTATTCCAAATTCCTTTAAGGCTACCTGTGTCATCACTCCTATTTGCAAATGGTTCCTTTTCAATGACAACACAATCCAGATTTGGAACTCAGTGCCCTCGATCCGGACACGGAGCTTGGGCAACCGTGACACCTCTGCCTCATTTCTGCAATAAAGGTTGCTAATGACACAGATCCTGCTTGGATTAAAAACAAAGGGGAACTGCAGGAGCTAGTCAGGAAGCTCTGTGCTAAAAAACTCTTCCAAAGCAGCCTTTATTTTTTAATGAGCACATCTGCATGCACAACCCCTGGCAGCCCACGCCGCTCGGGGTGCAGAGCAGGGGATGCAGGAGTCGGGCATGCAAATATTTGTCTGTGCTGTGACAGCCCATGCAGCTGCCTGCAGACAGCTTAGGAATGCACACAAACCCCGGGTGCCTGTGTGGTTTTCTCCTTAGCGAGCTGCAGTGAGAGATTTTACATATTCTAAATGCCTGCACACAGCTGGCTGTGGCAGAGCCCTGCCAAGGCCCCGGTGACAGCTGAGCTGGCAGGGCTGCTGTGCTGCCCAGGCTGCCACAGCAACTGCAGGCAAAGGCCAGAACTCCAGGAGGAATTCTCAAGCCAGGATTGGAAGATAAGGCATTTAAATGAACTAATCTGCAGGGAGTTGCACGGAGTTCACATGAGTCATCTGGGTGTGGATGTCAATGTCTGGCCAAGGCGATAAGTGGATCCCCCCACCTCCCACACACAGGGTGTTATTCAGACATCACCTGATCTTCCTGGTGACTGCAGAGCCTCCAGAACCGGGGCCTTTGTTCCTGGGAATCACGGGAGGCACCCTCAGCATCCTTCCCCATTAACCCTGCTCCCAGCCCCTCTGTCTGGGTGCCCCTCTGCAGGACGGAGCAGGCACATCCCCGCTCCAGCCAGGAGAGCTGCACAGACACCAGGAGCTGAAGATCATCTCTGCCACCAAGAGCTGTTTCCTCACTGTCTGTGCCATTAATCTGATATGAAGGAGGTGGCTCAGGGATGCAGAGCCAAGGGCAGCTGCTCCATGGCAGCTGCTGGAATCCATTTGCCATCTCCTGGCACCACCAGCTGCAGGGCAGGGTGGCTCAGGGCAGCAGAGGGGTGGCACAGCCTCAGCTTCCCCACCCCAGCCCTGCAGCCCCATTCCCTGAGCATCTCCAGCCATTCCCAGCACAGATTCCTGAGATACCCCGAGTTTTACATCATCTGTGGCAGCAGGCACACGCTCCCCTCGCTGATGAAAGGGAATATTATCCCTGTTTACAGCAGGAGGAATTCCAGCCTCCATCAGCAGCCTGGACCTGCAGCTACAAGCCCAGGGCAGCCTGGCCCTGCGTGGGGCTCAACCAAACCAGATCCCAGAGCCACCAACAGCCCCAAACTGGTCCCAGAACAGGGATGTGGGAGGGAGAGCGACAGAGCTGGAAGTGAGAGTCACAGCAGCACTGTCAGAACAGTTAGCAGATTTTATTTTACAGAATCCCAGACTGGTTTGGGTTAGAAGGGACCTTAAAGCTCATCTCACTGGGCAGGGACTCCTCCCACTAGCCCAGGCTGCTCAGGTCAGATCACTGCTGGGTTTTTTTCATTTTGATTTTTTTGATCAGTCTTCAGTGCCCTAAACTCAACTCTATTTCCCAGTGTACCTGTTGACTTCTTTCCTCGTGATTTGTTTGAACTTAATGAGCTTCTGTCTGTGAAGAAATATAAAATTCACTAAGGAATTGCAGTTAATAATTTATTTCCAAGGCTACAATTTCTTTTCATGTGGGGCCAGGATCGTGAGGGGTGCAGGATGAATGCTATGGGTCAGATCCAGCTCTGCCATACCCCATACAGTGGGAATCCTCAAAACTGCCTTTCTGCACACATTATTTTTAGACAAGAAAGCATCAAATTCAAGATCACTCTTAAAGGTACCTGAATATTCACTAACTCATAAATGAAATTGTCCAGGATTCTTTTGATACCACAGTGCTTAAAATATCCTTAAAGCACTGTACAAGCAGCACTGGAAGCTCTGAACCTGCAGCTTGGCACAGATGAGGCTTTTAATTCTCTCACAAACTGACAGTGGATATCATTTAAGTGTCCTAAATTCTTTAATGTTTTTCTTTACTATTCTGTAGTGTTGGAACAACCCACAAATACTAAACAGCAAAAGCAATTTTTAAATTGTATTTTTTAATTTTTTTTTTCTTTCATTTACAGATGGGCAGAAATCCAAGAGCATTCTGAAGGCATTTAGTTGGGAGTCAGAGCACAGGTGAAACATTTGGGGTGTGTTCTGCCACCACAGTGGGACAGGAGCACACGATGCTCCTGAAGATGGGTACGGGCACAGCTGAACGCTGGTCCCTCGCACAGCCCGGGGAGGACGTGCCCCATCTCTGTCACTATCCAAGATGTTACAGTGCCACCTTCAGTCTGAAATACGGGAGGAAAATCCCTTTCAAAGGCGGCCATGCCCCCAAGGAGGCTTCCCAGGAGAGGCTGCCGGCTGCCACATGAACGAGAAGGCAGCACCTCCACAGGGCACCATGGAATCACTCGTGGAATTCACTTCATTTAAAGCTTCCCTTGGTCTGTCTTCTCTGCATTCGTGGGGTTCTGCCCAGAGAGGGTGAGGTTGGGGAGTCCCCATCCCTGGCAGTGCCCAAGGCCAGGCTGGAGCAGCCTGGGACAGTGGGAGGTGTCCCTGCCATGGACCTGGATGGGCTTTAAGGTCCTTCCCAACCCAAACCGATCTGGGATTCTATGAACACAGAGAGCTTGAGGAACAGATGAACCAGGCCCCACCCAAACTATCCCTAAAAACACCTTAAATGGGAAAAAAACCCCACTTCTGGCTCCTACAGCAGCATTTAAAACAGGTCTGGCAGAGAAACAGATTCATCATGTTTTACACCCAATTTTAGGGCAGAAAAGGAAGTTCTAATGTCAAAGGACACCAGGAAGAAGTTGATTTTCAGAGTAAGCTTTGCCAAATGGCTCCTCAGGAACCCATGGACTGCAGAGGACTCCAGAGCCAGGGCACAGCAGCCTGAGCCTGGGGCAGGATGGTGACAGAGCACTGAGCTCAAATCCACATTTCCTGCTGTTCCACACCCCACATTCACCAGCCCTCACTGAGACCTGCTCTCAGATCTTCATTTAAAACTGGCTCATGAAATGCAAACCCCACCAACTGCAGCCACACTCCAATCCTCTACCTAGAGCACATGGTTACATAAAATTGCATCTGCATGAGACACTCTGGCTATGCATAATTTATCCCTACTCCCATGCACACACAGTAATTAGCCCTTGCTGACACTTAATGAATGGGAATTCTCATCAAAGTTCTCCAGTTTTTGTGCTTCATGCAAACATATTCAGTGACTAATTTTTGGTTCTTATCTAATCCAAACCGTTCATCTGAAATAATGAATTGGTTGCCAAATGAAAAACTTTCTTTAAACTGGTCTTAACACCAACAAAAACACAGCACAAAATCATCTTTTAGAAGCAAAAGCACAACACAAAATTGTCTTTTAGAAGCAAAAAACCCTTCAGGAGTGCAGTGCTTCCCCCTGAAGTCATGCGTGCTGCGGGGGGATAAAGGAAGGGAGCAAAATAATCAGCCAGGCTGGAAAGCAGCAGTGATGCACTTGGTTATCTCACTGTGCTAATCCCCCATCAGGTGACTGCTCACAAGATTGCTTTAAGCCCTCATTACTGAGGTAGGAAGCCAGAAGTAGGACGGACACTTTGGTGACCCCAAAAGAACACGTTTGCCCTCGGGGAGGGCTCGGGGGGATGGACAGAGCCACCCCGAGGGAGCTGGCACCTCACAGATGTGCAAAGGGCTCTGCTCCACAGAAATCACACTGAAATTCTATAAACCAAACAGCTCCTGCTCCCCAGCCAGAAGACACAAATTAGTGACTGGGCTTCGGATGTAATTCCAGGAGCTCTGAACCTGCAGCTTGGCACAGATGAGGCTTTTAATTCTCTCATTAAAAGCCCTTCCAATTGAGTAGACATTAATTGTAGTTTTTCACAATAATAAGCTCAAATCATATGACAACAAATCCTGCAAGTCAGTTGGAGATATTTATACCAGGACAGGTTGTAACCTGTTGGTTGTGCTTCAGATACTTCCACCAGCTTGAAAATACTCTCCCTAAATGTGAATTTAAGGCAGAATAGCTTCTCTTCCCCTGATCCAAGCCACAGGAAGTACCTGGCTGTCATCACTCACTGTCACCTACTCCAGCACACTCACAGAGTGCTCTGGAGGCTGGCAAGTCACAGGTACATCTACAAAATAAATTAAATACAATACAGAGTACTGTACCAAATATTCCACTGGATTGGTCTAATCTAGGAAAAAAAAAAAAAGCAGAACTCCAAACTCACCTTGATCATTTCTGCCACGTAACTCTCTGGTCCTGTGTATTCTGTGGAATCCTTGACTTTCACTAAGACAATAAAGCACAAATAGTGCCACATGTTGTGCTCCTCCTTAATGTGCTCTTCAAAGGTCACTGTCTTGTTGTCAAACTTATCTCTCTCCAAACCTGCGAGAGGACACAGGGAGAGCCCTGAGTGTTTGCCAGCTGGGGACCAGGAAAATCAGCTCCAGGACAAAAGTGATTGCTGAAGTCTGCTGCACTTCTGCAAGTCACTGTCATTCTGGAATGGACACTGAATATCAGGATAAAATGTGACAAACACCCAGAAGAGGAGGAAGAAGAGGAGGAAGGACAGGAAGGAAAAAGAAGAGAAAGGAGAAGGAAAGACGAGAAAGAAAGAAGAGAAAGGAGAAAGAAGAAGAGAAACGAGAAAGAAGAAGAGAAAGGAGAAAGAAGGAAGAGAAAGGAGAAATAAGGAAGAGAAAGGAGAAAGAAGGAAGAGAAAGGAGAAAGAAGAAGAGAAAGGAGAAAGAAGAAGAGAAAGGAGAAAGAAGAAGAGAAAGGAGAAAGAAGAAGAGAAAGGAGAAAGAAGAAGAGAAAGGAAAAAAGATCAGACAAGAAAGAGAAGAAAAAGAGGAGGAAAAGAAGGAAGAGAAAGAGTAAAGTGTAACAAGTACTGCTTATATTTATTATACATAACAGAAAAAAATTGGTTAAAAAAGGCAACAACCCTGTAGCAAGCAGTTAGTTGGATTTCATAACACATCTCCTATTTTTGGGCAAACTGATAGCAAAAGCAACGTTTGCTTTGCAGCAAATTTCCAAAGGTTATCCTGTCAGGCTGTGTGTTATGCAACATGGCAGGACCATGTCAGTCAACCACAGCACCTCCACTCCCAACCTCCTGGTGGGAAAAGCTTCCACAGGCACGCTTGGAAAAAATGACTGCTCATAAAAATCCCTGCTGTTCCCAGAGGAAACTGTTCTTTGAGGCAGAGGAGAAGCAAGAACTGAAGTCTTGAGGAAAAATGGTATCCTGAGCATTCCCCATCTGCTCCTGCTGCCAAGCTGCAGTGCACGTGGTGCCCAGGAACATGAACTGGCTGAGGAATGCAAGGAGGAACAGCCAGCAATTCAAGGCTTTTTTCCTCTCAGTTTGCAGCTATCCCTGGCTTACCCAGAGTAACCCCTTCTTGTTAAGTGTGTCTCCACACTTACCACAAATAAAGCAAGTTGTTTTTAAAATTTCTTCTTTCTTCTGCTTTTCACTCCTTAAATCAGCAAAAGTGTCAATGATCACCCCAAAAATCAGGTTCAGGACAATGATGATGACCATGAAGAAGAACAACAGGTCGTAGATCACTCTAGCAGCAAAGAGAGGTTCCTGCAAGATACATTTTGGAATTATTAGCAGCCCAATTAGGAACACATCTCAGCCTTATCACCACCCTGCCCCACACACCCCTTTGCCTGAGATTCTCCACTGCTGATGCTCTCCAAGGGGAACTCCATTCAAAACATTAAATTAAAATAAAATGCAAAAATCACTGAAGGAAAAGCCAAATTAGTCAGGTGCCAGTGTGGGATCTCTGCAGAGCTGCTCTTCCTGTGTCCAAGATTTTGGACTTCTCTCACTTTCACAAGAGAAAAAAACTCTTCTCTCACTCACTGAAATTTGTTCTCATGCCTCCCTGAAGCCCTTCCAAATTATATCCTTATATTAATCTGCAGTACATCAACAGAGGATCAGTGTGGACCATAAAGTTTTAAAATGGAATTTAATATCATTAATTGCATTTAACAGCCATTTAAATGAACACTAAGGTGGACCTTTCAGTACACATTCCACATTTACTGCAGGCCAGAATATCCAAAATATCCAGCCCCCATTTTCACAATCATCCTGCTAGTCAAGTGCCAAACTTATTATTAAGAATTAAGTAACTTTGAAGGCTAAGTTTTAGAAAAAAACTTTGAAATGGCAGGTAAAACAAAAAAGCACTGCCCCCAGTGAGGCTTTGGGAGTGACAGCCTGAGCCTCAGATCACAGAACCAGCACAGAGTGGCAGAATGGGTGGGAAGGACATTAAATCCCATCCAGTGCCCCCCCTGCCATGGCAGGGACACTCCCACTGTCCCAGGCTGCTCCAGCCCCAGTGTCCAACCTGGCCTTGGGCACTGCCAGGGATCCAGGGCAGCCCCAGCTGCTCTGGGCACCTGTGCCAGGGCTGCCCACCCTCACAGGGAAGAATTTCTTCCTAAATGATGGACACAAAAGCTTAGACAGCAGTCAGAGGGGGAGCCAGAGGGGTGTTATGGAAAATTCCTGCTGCTTAGCCTGGTCCTCACTCTGATGACAGCTCCAAACCACATCATCCTTCCTCCCCCACGCTCCCACCAGCCCAGCCTGGTCCCTGTGCTCTCATCCCTCCCATCTGACACATCACCTCTCCCTAGGGATGCTCCCACAAAAGCTCCTGGCATCCAGCAGCCACCTCAGCATTGTCCTGAGCCACCTCAGGCTCCTCCCTCACTCATGTGTACTCATCTCCTTCCTTCAGCTCCTCAGCTCTCCCATTCCTGCTCTCTGGACATCCCAGAAGCCGTGGAAGCCTGGGAGAAGTGGCTGGTGCTCAGTGTGTCCCCAGGATGTCACCCCAGGGGCAGCACGTCTGTCCCCGTGCTGGGAGCAGTGCACACACTCTCTCCCAGCAGAGCAGCTGCCAGCCCTGCTCAGGAGCACTCCTCCACCCCCAGCCCTGGTAATTTACCTCTTTGGAAGGTTTCCTGAGCACATCACCTACTCCACCCCCGCTCCTGAGCCCGTGACTCAGAACAGTAACAATGCACATCAGCAGCGTCTCGCACGTATGCTCCTTGTTCTCTTCCTCCATCTCCTCAGTGATCAGCTCTGGGAACACAGCAAGCAAAGACACGTTTCACAGCCAAGATTAGCTCTGAATCCTCCTCTCCATTCTTTGCTGGGTATGCTCTCTCCCCCCCCCTCAGACTGCCAGCCTGTGCTGCAAATCCCTGTAGGTTCATTCCCCCAATATCACAGAACAGTGTGGGTTGGGGGGATCTCTGCAGATCATCCCTCCAACCCCTGCCCAGCAGGGTCACCTGGAGCAGTGACACAGAACATGTCCAGGTGGGTTTGGGATGTCTCCAGAAAGGGAAACTCTGTGATTCCCTGAGCAGCTGCTCCAGGGCTCTGCCCCCTCCATGGAAAGAAGCTCTTCCTCATGCTGAGGCAGAACCTGTTTTAGTTTATGGCCACTGCTCCTTGTCCTGTCACTGGGAACCACTGGGAAGGGTCAGAAACCATTCTCTGACACCCCCTGGGGATATTGTATGGATTGATGGGATCCCCTCTCAGTCTTCCTTGGACTAAACAGGCCCTGAACAGTCTCTGCCCACAAGGAAGATGCTCCAGACCCCTCCTCATCCCGTGGCCTTCCCTGGATCCCCTCCAGAGCCCCCCCAGGAGCAGATCTCCTCCCTGCCCTCCTCTCCCCACCACCAGTTTTCCTTTGTGCCTGAACTGCTGCCTGTGACTCGGTGCAATCTCCTTCCATCCCTGCTCGCATGCACAGCTCAGCTCAGCAGATGCCTGTTTATACAGAACCCGAGCTTTTTGACAGCTCAGAGGACAAAGTGTTGCCTCTTCCACTCTCCCCTGGTGCCTGACAGATTGCACAGCCTTTGGGCTGCACTCAAAATGGCAACTTCCACTCGGAGCTTTCAAATGGCTAAAAGATCACTGCTTGTGGAAACAGCATTCTGCTAGAAAAGCAGCACACCTCTCCTGACCTTCTCTTCGCTCAGCTCCAGGCTCCAGCTTCACTTGCAGAGCTGCTAAAATCCACTCCCTAACCTCACACACTCCCCTGTACCCATTAAACATCTCACAACTTTCGTTTCATGAGCAGATCCCACCCTCCCACAGGCAGCTCTGGAGAGGCCCCAGTGCCTGAGCAAGCCTGAAATAACCAAACCCCGAGAGCAGTGGCCAAATGTGGGGCACCACGAACACCCCTGAGCACACAAGACCCTGGCACTCTGCTGGTTATTTGTGATACAAAAACATGCCTGAGTTTTCCTTCCTGCAGCCAGAATGAAGGAGCTGAAAGAAGCAGCTTTTCCTGCAGCAAGGCTGAATTTTGCTGTCTCAGAGAGGAGCCCTGAGCAAAGCAGAGCCTTCCTCCTGTGAGCAGGGGCTGGTGGCCATCGTTGACCTTTGATGGCCATGCAAGAGCTGCCCTTCCCAGAGACACTGGGATGTTCTGTCTGCCCCTCCCAGCCAGCACCGTAAATCTCCCACATGGAAATTACATTTTCTAGAAATAAAACTGAAATATTTCAATACCCAGGCAATATCTCACTTTCTTGATCTCCAAACCCCCCAAACCTATCCTTGTCTACTTAATCCATCGAGCACTTCCTGCCATGATATTAAAACAGTTTCCTTAGTTTGAGACAGAACAATGCTGCCAATAAACCATATTTCACAGGGCATTATCCTCTGAGATCACATTTAATAGCCTCATGTTTTAAAATAATAAACTTTGCAAAGAGGCAAACTGCATCTCTTCCTTCTGCAATTGATGCAGAAAATTAAAGAGTATGGCAGTGTTTTATGAGGTCTGGTTTAGGTGTAAGTTTCTCTGCTTTAGTCACTTCATGTAACTGATGTTATTTATGCTGCTGGCCTAAATTAATCCTATTTCAAGTTAATCTCGTGATAGCTTTGTTCTCAAATTTACTGCACAGGATTTTCTAAAGAAGATATTTTAATTGAAGGTGATTAACTAAAAAAAAGAGTGCAAACTCAGGTGTGGGTTAGGAATCCCAGAGAGGTACTCACGGTCGGAGGGAATGATGGAGGAGCAGTTTTCACTGCTCCCTGCCTTGCACAGGTCTGAGTAGAGGAACTCGCCAGTCATGGTTTCACCGGGCTCTGTGTGATCTGAAACCACAAAATGCTGCATCAAAGGATGCTCCAACACCTTGCAGGGTGACTCCTCAGGTGCTGGGGTTCCCATCACACTCAGAGTGCAATGACAAGGCATTGAGAGCAGTATCTTACCCTAGAGTTTAGAAGGGCACAGTTTCTTTCTGATTTACACATTCCATGGCTTTAAATTCAACCACAAAAGCTTTTTTATTTCACAGAATCCCAGGCACACTGAGGCTGGAAAAGACCTCCAAGATTCTTCATCTAGTGGCTGATGCCCTACCTCGTCACCAACCTAGAGCACTCAGTGCCACATCCAGGCCTTCCTTGGACACCTCCAGGGAGGGGCACTCCAAACCTCCCTGGGCAGCCCCTTCCAATACCTGACCAGCCCTTCCATGGAGAAATTCCTGCTGCTGTCCCACTGGGCACCCCTGGCACAGCTGGATCCCTTCCCCTTGTCCTGCCCATGCCCTGAGGAACAAGAACCCGTTTTGTCTCCAACACAGCCCACAGGAACGAGCTGCTGCTACTGACCTGGCAGCAGGGTCTCGTTGGGGAGCTTGTCCACTTCCAGGATGAAGTCATCCTTGAAGAAGAGGTAGCCCACGATGGAGAACAGGTAGACCAGGATGAGGGCCAGCACGGCCGTCAGGATGATGGAGCGCCCGTTGCGGGTGACGCTCTTGATGACGTTGAGCAGCGTCTCCTCCCGGTACACCAGGTCAAAGAGCTGGGGACAGCCAACAGGAGCACATGGAGCAGCAGCACCTCTGCTGCCATCGTGTCCTGGCCCGTGCGCTGGGGAGCAGCAGGAGCTGAGGCAGCTGTGCCCTCCCCTGCAGCAGCAGTGCAGCGGGCAGCGTTCCTGCCGCACCACGCTGCCAGCACAGACTGCTGCCTGGTTTTGTAGTATTATCTACCCCCTCACAGCCTCCAAAGAGCTCACTGCAATTTGCAATTTGTTGTTTTCTTTGAATCTTAATTTACTGAGCATTTTATTAAATAAGTGATATTTTTCCCCAAAATCTGTGTTTGGATTTCTGTGCTGATGTTTCTTTCATTTTTAACTGGGTCTGGGACAACCCACAGCAGAGTCCAGGCAGTTGTGGCTGTGATCCTCGTGGATCACAGGACAGGTATTTGTTAAATTGGACCTCCATGAACACAGCAAATCACCAGCTCAGGTCCCAGAGGATGTGGCAGACACCACCCAAAGCCACAAAAATAGCCTGTTCTGAATGGGATTTCAGCTTTGCTTCAGCTGTTCATCTTCTTCATCTTCTCCACCACCACCAGATCCCCTCCTTCAGTGTTATCCTAGAAGCACTGTGCTGTGCAAGGTGAATCCCACCCCAGCCAGAGGGAACACATGTGCCAGGGCTGGAGCCTGGATACTGCCAGGGAGACACCCCAAAGTCATCCAGCTGCTCAGAAAGCACAGACACTGTGCTACAAATTATTGATGATAACACAGCAAAGCATCTCAGCCCATCTCATCCTACCCCATGGCAGGGACACATCCCACTGTGCCAGGCTGCTCCAGCCCCAGTGTCCAGCCTGGCCTTGGGCACTGCCAGGGATCCAGGGGCAGCCCCAGCTGCTCTGGGCACCTGTGCCAGGGCTGCCCACCCTGCCAGGGAAGGATTTCTTCCTCCTATCTCATCTAAACCTCTCCTCTTTTGGTTTAAATCCATCCCCCCCTGTCCACCCCTATCTGTCTATGCAAGAATCAGCAGAGGGGGTGTGGCAGGAGTCCTGCTGTCTCCCTCACTAACTTCTCCTAAAGAAAACCTCCAGTCTGTGACTATTCCCAGTGCTTGTTCAACAGTTTCCCAGCAGAAAAACAGATATTTTCCCAATTTTCTTGGATATGCCCAAGATGGGACTTCACAAACAGAGCAGAAGATGTTCTGAGGGCCAAGCAAACACCCACCAAGAGGCTGTAAAAGAACTCGTGCACGAAGAGCCCCAGGGCACAGATCAGCAGGTAGAGCAGGTGATAGAGGAACTCCACGTCCATGATCATGGCCTTGTATCCTCGCGTGAAGGTTCCGCAGTTACCCACAAAACTCATCAGGAAAATGATTTTATTACACACCTAAGGAAAGATCGACCAGAAATTAGTTACAATATCAGGGAAAACAGACTGGTTTTTCAAGCTGGAGGTAAGTTGGCACTTTGCTGAGCAAGCTCTGCCAAGGCCTGACCACCTTTCCATGAAAAAATTCCTGCTGAGTCCAACCTGAGCCTCCCCAGCCCAGCCTGAGGCCATTCCTCTCCTCCTGTCCCTGTTCCCCGGGAGCAGAGCCCAACCCCCCTGGCTGTCCCCTCCGGGCAGGAGCTGTGCAGAGCCACAAGGTCCCCCCTGAGCTCCTTTTCTCCAGGCTGAGCCCCTTCCCAGCTCTCCCATCAGACTCACAGCGCATCATTTAGTGAGCCTCACACATCCCCATAAATACTGAGGCACTTTGGGTGAATAACCTCGTGCTTTAGGTCACAGACTCCTCCCCGTGCCTGTCTGAGGCTGGAGCTGTTCCTACACTGAGCAAAACCTCAGAGCTCTGTGTGCAGCCTGGGGAACCAGGATTAAATGCACGACTCAGAGCACTCGCGCGAGGAGCAGCCCACGGAGGGAATCACTCCTCCCAGCAGCATCCCAGGCTATTTCTGCTCCATGTCTTCACCAGCAGGTAAAGAACCCTGACACCAGGGGCAAGAGGAGGTCAGCAAAGCCCAGTGGTTCTTACATTGAAGGCTCCCAGCAGGAAGAGGGTGGGCTGCAGGCCCACGGAGAAGATGAGGCGCAGGATGGTGGAGGCGATGAGGGCGCGGATGCCGTGGGGCTTGGGCAGGGCGATGACGATGGCCAGGGAGATGAGCATGGCTGTCCACAGCAAGCCAGACAGGTGGGGCTCCAGCGTGCCTGGGCAGAGGCAAAACACACCCGTTCCTGCACGAGCAAAGCCACCAGGGCACTGCCTTTGGTGGGGCATCACCCACCCCCTTCAGCCATCCCTGGTGGCACAGCAGCAAAGCTGAGCCCACAGCCTGCAGCAGGCTTTAATTACAAACTCGTCACTAAACCCTTATGCAGGTGGTAAGTGCTACAGGATCTTCATTGTGGTGTTCACACCTGAGTGCTGAGGGCCCTTTGCAGCCCCTTTTGCAGTGCCTGGGCAGGTGAGGACACTCCCTGACACTCCCCCGATGTGCTTTTGGTCAGACCCTCACACCCATTTTTGGCATCTCTTGCTATTTCTGGGTCTATTTAGACTGTCCCCTGAGACTGGCTGCTTACACAACACCCAGCCTGTGCAGCTAAAAATACACTTCCCTGAAAGAGCCATAAAAACGATCCAGCCCAAAACACCATTTACCCGAGGTTTATGCAGAATGTCAGACACCTCTTCCTCAAAGATAACTTTAAAAATTTTTGCCTTCAAGCAACAGGTTCCTCAACAGACAAAAAAGCAAGATGCCCCAAATTTCACAGCACTCTGCAGCCCTTCTGCAAGCACATTCTCACAGAACTTGTGTCTGACTGGCAAGATCCTCAGCCAGGGCTTTTCCCCCCTGCTCCCAAATTCAGGCAGCTTAGGAAATATTACTCTCATCTGACTACCACGAGCAGCCATTTAATCTTGTTCAAATCACTGCAGATTAATAAAGACAGCAGAGGATGGATGGAAATTAAAAGTTAATAAGCATAAAGTTGAACAGCTGTTTTGGCTGCCTGGGGGGAGTTTGGGCTCCTGGAGCTGTCACACAGCACAAGGTGCAGAGCTGGGAATGGAGTCACTGGGTGGGAACAAGCAACAGCACGGGGAGGGACAGAGGAAATGTGCAGCAGCTTAGTTAGGAACGACTTATCTAAAATCTAAATAAGATTTATTGGGAATTCATTTGCTTTCGGGAGTTGCAGCAGCTCCCAGCAGCGCTGAAGAAACACCTGGAGTGAGGGAGGCACACGGGTGCTCCCTGAACACCCAGCAGGCAGGGCAGTGCCAGGACCTCGTGGGAGCCACTGTGCCACCTCAGGGCAGGGCCACAGGCTGCCCTCTCCTCCCAGGGACAGAGGCTGGGAGCAGGGTCCTTGTCCTGGCACACCGAGCTAAGGGCGCTCACTCCTCACCTTGACCCCAGAGCTGGAGCACGGGGACCCCTGCACAGCCACAGGCAGGAGGAACACACAGCCAGCAGGGAGCTCTACCTGTCTCTGGAGTTCTCACCATTCCAGTACCCAGTTCCAGGCATCCAGTTTTGTTTCTGCTCCTCAAGTCAGAAGTTTTACAGCTTCTGCTACTGTCAGATGCTCATCAGCTGCTCAGTTCACCGTGTCTGAGCAATTCAAGACACTGACAACTTCCCCCAAACAGTCTGTTTGGAAGAGTCTTTTTTTTTTTTTAAGCTAAATATAAGATACACATCTATTTATTTATTTTGCTTTTTGGATTCCAACTAGGAGAGGAAGAGGTTTTATCAAAATGTTACCTGATAACCAAAGAATTTCAAATATGTAGGGTAGGGCATCTTCAAAATGCCAAAGGATCCCCCCACCAGTCTTGCAGTTTGCAATCTCAGGGAACTCATTTAACCAGCAGCTTTCCTGGCAGCCATAAATTCAGAGCTTTTAACTTGGGATCTTTGCAACCAGAGACAGAAATTCAGTTGCTCTTTGGGCTTGTTAGAACCTTCCAGCCAGGACCTGGGCTGTCCCCACTCTGGGTGTGACACTGAGGAGCAGCAGCTGCAGAAGGTAAAACTGCTCTCTTCCCCCTCTCAGGAACTCTGGAATTCGGTCTAAACCATCCCTCTGACAGGCTTTTTCAGGATGCAATCCCCCTACACACAAGGAAGAAGCTCCTAGCTAGACATCCCCATCACTGTGCAAGTGATGCATGTGACACTGCTGAGAACATCCCTGTGGATCTCCCACCCTGCCCTGCCAGGGTGCAGCCCTGGGGAGAGGCTGGAGCTGCTCAGTGCTCACTGGGCTGGCTCTGAGAGCCACCAGGGACCTGTCACTGAGCAATCCCACCGTGCCAGCCCAGAGCTGGTGGCAGGAATGTGGCACCCTGCTCCCCTGGGAATGCTCTGCTCCCCACTCAGGCAGTGCTGAATGGGCTCCTCTCCCTCGTCCTCCAGGGATTCCTGCTGGTCACTGTTCCCCTGCCAAGGCAGGAGGATGTCACCCACCCCCAGCACTCACAGGCCTCCTGCAGCACCAGGAAAAGTGTGTGGAAAATGCCACTAATAAACTGCAAGCTCAAGGAAAACAACACGTTCAACATTTCACCTATTTTTAGCTCAATCCTTAATTACAGGACTTTAAACTGAAGTGAAACAGTGGAGCAATTAAAGGTGGATGTTTGTCTCAGGTAATTTTTTCCCCTAGGAAAAAGCATAGCTCTACATTTTCCTTAAAAATGCCTCAAGAAAGAGTAAGAGAACAGCACAATTTAAAACAAGGCAATTTAAAAAGCCAAATTCTGCCCTCACTGATGTAAACAGCAGTGCATAGACACGAGTGGGGAGAGCAGAATTGGGCTCTTTTTAGGCAGAATTATTTGCTCTTTTTAGGTTAAGCATCAGTACCTCCTCGAATCCCCTTGAATGGGTAGAAAAATGCCACGAGCAGGTTCATGAGGACAGCCAGGTTAAAGGAAATGCTGCTCCAGAAGGACATGTTCCGAGCACACCAGTACAGGAAAGGCTGAGCTGAAAGACAGAAAATTGTTTCTTTTTAACAGAGCCTTTAGTAAAAATAAGAGGTCTCTCTATTAAAAAAAAATATCACCACCAAAACAAGTTTGTTTTCAGTTTGCCCAAAAGCACAGCATCAAAAGTAGTAATATGCACGGCTTATTCTGAAGTTTATTTAATTATCCTTCATCTTGAGGGCCCTTCAAGTTTCCTAGATGGTGTTTTAAGGCAAAGGATCCCTGTTTCCAACATGGTTTAGCAGCAGCAAGAGAACAAGCTGAGAAACTGCAGAGATCAAGCACTTGAAGCTTCCCCTAATAATATCCTTTGTACTCAGAGTCACCCCAAGAACAATTTGGAGGGGGAAAATGAGCTCCAGCCCCATTGCTCTGTGTTCTGCTGCTGGCAGCAGCTCACCTGCACCACACACTGTCACCTGCAAATTCATTTTCTGCTGAGAACAGCCCAAAATAGCCCCAGAATAACCAGGGGTGAAGCTCCCTGGCCTTCCCTCTGCCCTGGGGGCAAAGGACTCAGCACATCTGCACAGAGCTCAATGTACAAGCAACAGCACATTTAAATCCTTAATGTTACCCAGAAATACTTCTCAAAAAGACTCCTAATTTTAATAATCCCTGCAGCCAGAACCAAGAGGCAGAAAGCAGAAAGATTCCTTTGCTGAAGTGGTCGTGAACCCAACAAAAGCTGCCTTGGGTAATTCCCTCTGCATCCAGGCAAAATCCCTCTGATTTCAGCTCCTGCAGGCTTGCTGCACAGCAAACTGTGCCCTCCTGAAATCTAGAGTAGTGAAAAAAAATCCATTAAAAATGCTCTCAAAGGGAAAGGACTGTTTTGCCCTGGTGGAAGAAGGCAGCTGGTTTAGATATCAGAGAGCAAAAAAAAAAGGCTCTCAGTAAAATTTAGGAACAAGCTGAAAATTCAGACTTTGGGGCTGGGTGATAATTTCATTTATTACATGCAGCAGTTCTGAGCCTGAGGCAGCTGGTTTAGATACCAGAGAGCAAAGAAAAAGCTCTCAGTAAAATTTAGGAACGAGCTGAAAATGCAGACTTTGGGGCTGGGTGATAATTTCATTTATTACATGCAGCAGTTCTGAGCCTTGCAGTAGCCACCACCTCTCTCCAGAAAACTCCCTCCTCTAACATCCCCAGCTAACAAAGAGGTAAAGAATTGCACAATATCTGCACGTTCTCAATTTCCTTTTAACTGGAAGAATGTGCAACCAGGTTTAATTAATTTCTGTGGAATTATATAGGGGTGAATATAAAGGTCCAGGTTTAACTTTAAACCTTCCTTTGGTGATGGACACTGACTCTGCCTGTGCAGTGCTTCTGCCTGGCTTTGGCAGCTCATTTCCATTCTTAATTAACAATTAAGAGACTTGTGGTGCTCAGATTATAGGACAGTACTGTGAGCTGAAGGGAGAAGTACATGGATCTTTATTTTAGAAGTCTTTTTGAGGGTTGAATAGACTCTAACTGGCAGCACATGAGCACACAGAGCACTGCCAGAGGTCACAGCTCCAGCACAAACTACTGAAAATGTGAGAAATAACTCTACAAATGCAAAAAATGAGAGGCCAGACAAGACCTGGCTGTTAGAGACAGAATAAATGATCCCAGTTTTTTCAAGGAAAAATAAAATATTCTCCAGTTCTGCAGGTGGATCTTGGCTAATTTGTGGTCTGCTGTTAATGATGGATGCCTTCACAGCTTGCTTGGAGACAGCCTCGAAGACAAAGTGACTCAAACAACAAAATCCAACAGAATATATGGATGCTGTAGAAGTGGCAATTTGTTTAGGATGTCACACTCCCGGATTTCTTGCAGAGCTCTCAGATTTTTGGAAGCAATCCCACATCTGCCCCATGAGGGGGTTCCAGAGCAGAGCTGCTCTTGCACCAGGAGCTGGAGTGGAGCTGGTGCAGGGCAGGGGAGCAGCAGTGCTGTCAGATGGCTGGGGTTGAGTCCAGCAGGGAGGAGCTGCCTTATCTCACATTTCACAGGGTCACTGCTGCTCAGTCCTCAGCACTGCCCACTGAGCCTCAGCAGCATTCAGCCTTCAGCTGAACCAGAACAAATATTAAGCAAATGAACTAAAAGGTTTACTGGGGGATGTGGGGGAAACTGTGTGAATTAAAATATAATTTTGAGGGATTTCCCAGCTGCCAGTGGGAACCTCAGAGGGAAAATCAGTGCTTGAAAGTACCTGTGTTCAGACATTTTAGCATCACAGGGATGGAAGGGACTTATCAACCTGTCAGCCAGTCTACTTGCCAAAAAAGGATGAATTCTGCTTTACAATTACTCAGAAATCCATCTTGAACTTGTTCTTAAGCATCTCCATCCCTAGAGATGCCCTAAGTCCACAGCATCTTTATGGCTGGAAAAGACCTTTACAACCACCAAGTCCAACCTTGCTGCATTCCCCAGCCTTACCCCCCCTGCATCCAGCACAGCCCACTGCTCTCTTCAGCTGGGTCCTCCCTGCCTCCTCCTCATTTCAGCTACTCCTCCACACGTTTGTTCCTTCCTGCTGGATCTCAAAGAGGACGACCTGTGCTGCTCCTTCCCACTGTGCCCTGGATCCCCTCCAGAGGGTCCCTGTTGCTGCAGTATTCAGCCAGCCCTGCTGGCAGCTCCCTGGCAGGGAGCAGAGGAGCAGCCCTGGCAGCCCACCACCGAGGCTGCTGCCACACTGGGGACCAGCTGCTGCCCAGCCAAGGCTTCAAACCCCCAAAGCCCGACCTCGGCGCTCGCGTGGAGCAGCACTGACCCACCTCGCAGCTTCTTCTGCCAGTTCATCTCGTTGAAGAGGTCCTCAGACTTGAGGAAGAAGTCGTTGATCTTGCTGCCCTGCTCGTCCCTCTCCGTGGTGTAGTAGATGCGCAGCTTGGACTCCTTGGTGAGGAACTCGCAGATGCTGGGCACGGGGAACACGATCTGCTCCATGGTGCGGTCCGACCTGACAATCTGCACGGCAGCCTCGTCAGCCCTTCCCACTCCTGAGTGCCTTTACTGCTTGGTTTTCTGCCTGTTTCGCTCCCCATTTCAAAGCAGCAGACACATTTCCAAGGAACAGCAGCTTAACACAGGTTTCGTTTAATTTACCTTTCAGAGCAGGTCTATGTTTAGCTCCAGAACTGTAATTTCTATGCTGTGGTCTTATCCTGGAAGCTGGGATTTCCAAGGGGCCCACAGAATCCCGCATCAAAGCTGGGATGGAGTTCAGAGCAATGTGATGGCCCAGCTCAAGAAAGTTGCCAAATTTGAGCCATAGGCAAGTACAAGGAATAACAGTTATATCTGTATTGCTCATTACAGAGTTCTGGGAAGTCACAGAACCATGGACTGGTTTGGGTTGGAAGGACCTTAAAGCCCATCCAGTGCCACCCCTGCCATGGGCAAGGCCACTTTCCATTGTCCCAGGCTGCTCCAAGCCCTGTCCAAGCTGGCCTGGGACACTTCCAGGGACAGAGCAGCCACAGCTCCTCCAGGCAATCTCCGTATCTGTGAACATTTTACTTTTATAAAGCTCTTAGATGGCACACGAGGCCAAACTGTCATTTGAATCCAGAAAGAGTGGCAAAAAGCTATCACAAACTTTCTGGATTCAGCAACAGCACCGGCCAAAATGTAACAGAAGTGAAGCCACACTTCCTGCTGCCAAGAGAGCTCTGCTCAGCTCCATCCCCGAGCCCACACATGACAGCTCAGGAATAGCTCCCCCCTCCACTGCCAGGGAATTAAATAAATAACTCTCTCTGCATGTTCTGTATCACAGACAACAGTCCACACACAGGCGGGCAGAGCCATGGCAGCACCATGAATAATGAATGCCCTGGGGCTGCCCTCCCCGGGGCTCAGCCCTGGGCTTCCCTACCTCGATCTGCGCCGTGTGCTTGGCGTAGAACTCCAGCGCCTCGTCCCCCTCGATCTGACCCCCTGGCTTCAGCATGTTCTGCAGCTCTTTGTTGTGACGAGCCAACTAAAATAAAGGAATGCACAGGGAGTGGGAGACACCAGATGTCTCTCTGTGATATTAAATTTCTGATTTTTGGCATAAAAAAAGAAATAGTACGCAGTCAGCTGCTAGGAAAGGGCAAAGTTGACAGAAGGCTTGTTCTGTTCCAACCAGACACCCTGCAGCTCTATTTTGGGAGCAAGTCAGAATGATTCAAATATGTATTTCTTTAATGCCAGTGTTGTACTCCTCTTTTCCCCATCCTCTCCCACCCTTTGCCTGGAATCTTTCTGATCACACAGAAATTCACATTTGGTCTGTCCTTCTACACCACCCCAACTCAAAGGTGTGCTCATCACCCAAAGATCCAGGCAGGGACAAAGAGAAAACCTGCATCAACCGAGCAGCAGATGTACAGAGTACTGCTCCAAAAATGCTGCTGGATGCTCCAAATTCATCCTGCAGCACAGTGAGGGTCTGTCTGCTGGGATGCAGGAGGAACAAGAAGTCTCTGATGCAGTGAGAGATGTAGCACCAATATATTAAGTAGATTTAGATACAGTCTTCTCCCCTTTGGTTTTTTACCTTTCAAACACACATTGTATCAATACAGTGGCTCTGCTTGGCTCCAGCAGAGAGAATGTGGCAAGGACCAAGATTTCTGATTACACTTTAATTGATCTGTGAGTAGAATTTCTTTGGGAGAATAAAGTAACCTTTGATACAGCTGAAAAATACACTGCTGCTCAGTGCTGCCAAGAATTGAGCCACGTGTCCTCAGGAACTCGGTCCAGAGCCTGCCTGCTTCCCACGATAAAAGAAAATTCCCAAAATTTTCTTGTATTGCACTATTTTTGTTTCTGATTAAAATTAGGATTTGCTCTGATAACAAGAGAATGTGCAGTGAGTCCGTCTCAGAGATGAGCCATGAAGACAGCTGCAGGGAAGAGCAGACTGGCTTTTCCCAGTTTGGGACTCGTGGTGGGACTCTACCTGATGAGCCAAGATATAAATGTTGTGTCCCACGTTCCTCGGAGACGCCGCGACATCTTCCCCGTTCTCCCCATCCTCAAACTCCACCTCTCCCTGCAGATAGGCCTTCTTGATCACCTCCACCTGGACAAGGAGACAGGCAAGGAGAGGAGGCTCAGGCAAAGGGTGGGAGCTGCTGAGGGCAGCACACCCTCAGTACTCCTGTGGATGGGAATGGAGCAGAGCAGGGACATCCCAAGGGAGCTCAGTGGATAGGTCTGGATAAAGTGAACTCTGCTTCAGCCCAGCTCACTGGCTCAACAAACTGAACCTCACATTTCCCTGAAGGTAACATGTTCCAGGCCACCCTCTGTGCACCTGCACCACGTTCAGAGCCCAGCTCCAACGCAGCCCCGAGCACTGGGACGAGCCAGTGGTGCTCGGGCTGTGCTTTGGATCTCCTGCTTGTGTTTCACCAGTCACACATGAACCAGCCCCAGAACCCTGCTAGGGCTCACAGGACAGCTCTGGGGCCACAGGGACTGTCACTTCTCTGTCTCCTGGGCAAATGAAGGGTCAGGAGCTGGGGAGGGGTGCTGGGACTCACCAGCTCCTTGGGCCTCATGTTGTAGAGGATCCTCTCCGCGTTCTCGCTGTCGTGCCTGCTCTCCATGATGGCCAGGAGCAGCTTGGAGGCGTTGTTCTGAGGGCAAGGAAAAGCAATGGAATCACTGCCAGGAGCAAGAAATGAGGGTACCCAGCCTGAGTGGCACCACTGTGCTGCCAGAAGGGCTTCAGGGGCACGGGTCCCACAGGCAGCAGGCAGAGTGTGCCAGCCAGCCCAGGGCTGTCACAGCCTCACCTCACCCAGCCCTCCCTCTCCTCTCATTACACAACTTAACAGGGTTTTTTAGCAGTTTATTCCCCAAATCCTACTCATTGAAAGACATCAAATTAACCCTAGCCAAGGTTTAAATTTCTAAAAAGGCTGCTGTTTCATGCTTGTGTTGTTTTGTTTTGATTTAAGGATACTGCAGCATCACCACAAGCTCCGAGCTCCCAAATGGTGCAGCTCAGCTCTGCTGAAGATGCTGCTGATTAAATCAAGGGACAGCCAGGGCTGAAGACACAGATGTGCTTTGCTGCTTTTAACTGAAATCACTCTGCAGTCTGCTCACGCCAAGGAACACAGGGAGGAAATGGGAAACTACCACAAGGCACCAGACTACTTTAATACGAACAATTAAGATTAAAATCCATCATGCCTGACAATAAAACCCAATAAAAGTATTTAATTTTGAAGTATAATGCTAATCGAGTCTAAAAGCATTTTTTATTTACAATAATAAAAAACCCACATTACCCATAATAATGGTGTGAGTCGGCAACGGAAAACAAGGAGACTCTGCAGTGTCAGTCAGGGCAATAAGTCAAAAAGGAAATATTTCTCAAGCACAGGCTGAAGCAAGAGTGCTCTGGGACTGCTGTTGCTAGAGGGGAACCTGCTCCTGTGTTTTTGTGTTTTGAAACCAGCAGCAGGGCTAATTATTTCAGCATTAATATGGATGGCTATAAAGAATTGTTGATTTCATGTCAACCTATTAAACAACACCAATAAAGTGTTAAGAAAGTATTTGCAACATGAGAAATTTCACTTGCACTGTCCACGTAAAAGCTCAGCAACAACAGAAGAGTTTTCATCAGCTTTAGATTTTTTACAGGAAGCAATTTTAGGATTCCTCAGCATATTCTGACTGCCTGCATTCCCCATCTGAGAACTGGTGGCTCCATGTCATCATTTAGAAGACGAAATACCTGTGACAAACCATCTTTGGGCACTGCCTGCAGCTCACTGATGTATATAATTTTTGGGCACTTATGAATACTGGGATATAACAAACACCCACATAATTCTAACAGTAAAATCACATTTTATCCCACTGTTAACGTGCCTCACACAGAGCATTCACTTGCCTTCAGCTCCAACACGAGGTCCATCCTCTTCTTTCCCAGAGGGTTGATGTCATTGAGAATTAATGCTGTGATGATGTCAATGCCGTTGGACTCGTGGGTAGCAATGCAGTTCTGTCCAAAGAAAAGTCATCAGGCTTCACTAATTGCCTGCACTACAAACACAGCCCGGGCTGGTGACCCCTCCAGAGTCCCCTCTGTCATCACCTCGTGGGCTGCCCGAGCTGGAAAACTGCACACAGAGCTCCAGGCAGGGCAACAACAAAAGATTTAAGGCATTTTGTTCCAAGCTCTTCCTCTCCTCAGCCATGGTCCTACTGGAGCCCCCGGCCTCAGGAAGCACAGAGAACCACAGCTGATAAATGAAGCATTTCCATGCCAAAGCCTGCAGGCTGGAGGAACAGTGTTTTGCTGAGATTAGGGAGAGTTTTCTTAATTATAAACGTGCCAATCAACACCTACTTCAGCGCTGTCTGCACAAAGAAAGGGAATTTCCATAACCTCCTGCCTACCCTTCAGCCCTGCTCTTGGAATGGTCTGTACCTAAAATGTACAAACAGCAGCGTGCTGGCTTCAAAAACCAGAGAGAGATTCCTGTTCTGTCACTGAACTCCACACCTAGAACACCTGAAGGGTTTTATTCCACCTGATCCAGAGAGCAGAGGGACACTGACAGTTCTCCCTGGCATGCACAGCCTCACACATTCTCATGCAGAGACCAAGACAGAAGAATCACATCCCAGTCTTTCAGGACGATATTATGGTTCAATTAATAAGGAAATGGAGAGAATAAGCAGAAACTGGCACAGGGTGCCCAGAGCAGCTGGGGCTGCCCCTGGATCCCTGGCAGTGCCCAAGGCCAGGCTGGACAGGGCTTGGAGCAGCCTGGGACAGTGGAGGTGTCCCTGGGACAGTGGGAGGTGTCCCTGCCATGGCAGGGGATGGCTTTAAGACCCCTCCCAACCCAACCCATTCTGGGATTATATCAAGTACAGCAATTCCCCACTCTCCCTGTGCAGTCTAATGAAACAGATCTTAGCAAAGCAGAAATACTTCTACTGCTTTGAGTGCTTCAATTCCTCAGAGGGGGCCCTGAGAAAAACTCCTCATAATCAACTTGTCTATAAAGGAAAAAATCCTCCAGCTTGGGGGGGAAACAAAGTGAGCAGTGCTGTAAGACAACAGCAGGCTGGCAGAGCTGGGGCCCAGGGAGAAGGGGGATGCATTTCCCAGCTCTGGGTTCATTACCTGGTTCTCGTGGCAGGGCCCCTGGCAGTACTCAGTCAAACTTTCCAGCGTCTGGTTGATCAGGGCCACGTTTTTCTCATTTATATACAGACCCAGGAGTCCAAGTCCCCCAGTGGTGCTCCCACAGATGCAGTCCAGGAACTGCAGTGTCTCACACACCAGGTTGTAGTTTGTCTTGTTGTTCTGGCAGCGTAGGAAATTCTGTGAGGAGAGTGTCAAAGCCATGAGGGAGGGGAAAAACCATGCAAAATGCTGTTTGGCTGATAGTATTTATTAAGTCCATCCATCCCCAATTCCACTGCATGGTGGATTGCTCTGGCTCACTGTACAAGCAGTTTAAGTCTCTTTCCAGGGCTTATTTGCAACGTGCTGCTCTCCTGAGCAGCTTGTTGGCTTCATGCTGTACAGCAGTGAACAGAGTGCACCCCTTAAGCAGAGAGATCCATTAGAGCCTGACACACCCAGCACAGAGCAGGCACTCTGGGAAGCTCTCTGCAGCCTGGAAGCTTCACTCCACCTGCTGCACTTCCCTGGCCAGCAGCACTCAAGGCTCCCTCCTCCCAGACCTCTCTGGATTCCCTGGCTGGGGTCTCACAGCAGCTCCCCCTGCACAGGAGGGACCTGAGTGCACACCCTGAAGGAAGGTGCCTTAAGATGGAATTCTCTCCACTGCATTTCCTTCCACATAATTATTGTGATTTCTGCTTGAAGCTGCTGATTAGGAGCAGCTCTTCTAATGAAAAGCCAGATTTGCCACTGTGGATGTAACAGCTTTCTACTCTCCTATATTCCAAATAAAGGAAAGCACCAAACCCACCCAAAACTGAAGGACAACTAATGAAAACCAATCTCCCAGTGACTCAGATGCTGTTTGCCAGTGCATTGCCAGCAGTGCTGCAAAGATTAGCAGCCACTACCACTTGCTTTTCCTTCAAGTTTCAGCAGGAAAACTCTTATTTAGCTTAATTCTAACAGGTAACAGCAATTCCAGGGTGAAAAAGCCCTCAGAGGAACAGGAGCCATGGAGTATGGAACCAGCAGGGTCTTTCCTGCCAGCCCAGAGAGCAGCACTGGTCCCTGGCTGTCTCTGCCTGAGTCAGACTAATGATTCTTTTAAGGCAAACAGAGAGAGAAATTGCAGATTCAATGGAAGGCGAAGCTAAAAAAGGAAAAACGCTGTCTGTGAATGCAGACTAAAGGTGACAGTGATTCAGCACATTTCAGCTGATTGCTCATTTAGTATCTGACTTCTGATTAACTTGTCAGAATGTAATAAAGGTTGATCCTACAGAAATTGGAGCTCGTGTCTTCCCTCCAGAAAAAAAAGCAAAATTAAAGGATAATACCCAAAGTGAGGAAGTAAAAATGCTCCCTGACTGCAGCACAGCATTTATTCTGATTGCAGCTAAGCTTGTACCTGAGCTGCCTGATCCACAGTCAGCAAGCAGAGAAGAGGAATGAGGCACAAGAGGCAGGAGGACATTGTTAGGCTGAAACAAGGGGAAGGAAAAAATTGTAGAAAACAAACCCCTGCTGCACTGTGAGAAACTGCCCCAGGGAGTGTCTGCTGCTGTCTCAGCCAGGACAGAGTGAACTCTTCATTTTCAGAGCAGGCTATGCAGTGGGAACACAGCTCTGCAGTGCTGAGTGTGCCACCCCACTGCTCCCCGTGGGAATGACCCCGAGGTGTGCAGACCCTGCACCAGAACCAGCAGCCACAGGCAGGTCCAGCTGGAACACGTGGGAATCATCCACCTGCTCATCCCAGCCCTGCATTCATTTGGAGAGGGTACTGCAGCTCCTGCAGCCCCATGCAGGGCTGTGGAACAGCATCCAGTGGAGCAAACTGGGGCTGTATCTGGGCAGGGAAGGGCTGTCTGATGCAGAGGGCACAGCACTGCAGCTGCCCGAGCACGCAGAGACCTCCTCTTCCTCCTCTGCACAGCAGCTCCTCCAGCACAACTGGCACTGCCCTGTGTTTGCCCATAAGCTCCCACAGCTGCCAACAGCCTGGAAAGGCTCAGGGTGCCCAGCACACACCTGCACCAGGCAGGTGATCCCAACTCCTTGTTCAAATATAATTCTGGGAGCCACTCCTGGAGAGCCCTGCCCTGGTCCTTCAGGCAGCGAGTCCTCTGGCACTACTGCAGGGAGCTCAGTTACGTGTACCAGCTGCAGACACCAAGATTTTGGAGGATCAGACACTTCTGCCTTCCCTTTGGGGCTGAGGGAGAAAGACAAACCTCGAGGCAGGCGGGCAGAAAGAGGATTACACTGGAAGAGCTGTTCTACCTTGCATTCATTTGGACAGGGTACTGCAGCTCCTGCAGCCCCATGCAGGGCTGTGGATCAGCATCCAGTGGAGCAAACTGGGGCTGTATCTGGGCAGGGAAGGGCTGTCTGATGCAGAGGGCACAGCACTGCAGCTGCCCGAGCACGCAGAGACCTCCTCTTCCTCCTCTGCACAGCAGCTCCTCCAGCATGACTGGCACTGCCCTGTGTTTGCCCATCAGCTCCCACAGCTGCCAACAGCCTGGAAAGGCTCAGGGTGCCCAGCACACACCTGCACCAGGCAGGTGATCCCAACTCCTTGTTCAAATATAATTCTGGGAGCCACTCCTGGAGAGCCCTGCCCTGGTCCTTCAGGCAGCAATTCCTCTGGCACTACTGCAGGGAGCTCAGTTACATGTACCAGCTGCAGACACCAAGATTTTGGAGGATCAGACACTTCTGCCTTCCCTTTGGGGCTGAGGGAGAAAGACAAACCTCGAGGCAGGCAGGCAGAAAGAGGATTACACTGTAAGAGCTGTTCTACCTTTTTTGTTGTTATTGGTGTTACAAAAAGAAATCCCTTTTTCTCTCAGAGCCGACTACAACTACCTGCTGTTTGGGAAAAGGGATTGTTCAGGACAGGGAGGAGCTCAGGCCAAGTTTCTGCACTGGCTGCAATCCAAGTGTGCTCCTATAGCTGCGGGTGCCTCGCCAAAGGCAGCAGCGGATCCTGCGCGTGCGGTTTGGAACCGCGCCACGGGAACGGCACCGCCAGCGGCAGGAAAATCCTCTGACAAAACACACATCAAAGGGCTCTTTTTCTTCAAAATGAGAGAAAGGCTGATGTATGTAACCTGGGCACTCAGAGATGCTCCCAGAAGGTTTCCATGCAGCTGGGATCCCACGTGCTGCCGGGGCATTCCCGCTCAGGGGAAGCGGTTTGGCAGCTCTGCAAAGCTCTCATGCAGGGTCCCACGCTCCTGCCGGCCAGGGAACAATGGGCAATCACGGCAATTATTGCTCTTTCTGAGGGTATTTAGCACATTGTACAGCACCTCTCCAGCTCCTCCATCCCAGCTCGGCAGCACTGAACAAAAATCATCTGAATTGCAGCCCCTTTGTAAGGGGGAACCTGCTCTGGGCTCCCTGGAATTCTACAAACACGTCCCAGGGCAGCACAGGACACCGAGGCTGCCAGGACCTTTGGACACTGCCAACTCCATCCCCTGTCACGAGGCAGCTGGAGCAGAGCCTGGCCCGTCCTCTCCACATCCCCCATCAGGTGTTTGCACACATGGGGAGAGATCCTGAGCCTTCTCCTCTCCAGCCTGACTTCTCCCAGCTCCCCTGCCTCTCCTTGCCCATCAGATGCTCCAGTCCCATGATCATCTCTGACACTCCCTGCTGGACTCGGGAGCCCAGGACTGGAGCCAGAATTCCACACAGAGCCTGGGGCATCCAGCTTGTTTAGGTGCACATCCAGCTTGTTTAGATGCTTCCCACCCCGATCCTCCACCAAGGGTAAGACTCCCTTGCTCCACACCTCGCCAGGGTCTCAGGGATGTAGGGTTGGTGAAGGCCCTTACCAGCAAGGGGCAAACTGAAGGTGGCACTGAGTTCCCTGACCTTCTCCATGTCCTCTGTCACCAGGGGCTGTCCCCATTCCACAGCAAACCCACCTCTGCCTATCTCCTCCTGTGTGGATACAACCTTGAAATCCTTCTCATTGTCCTTCATGTCCCTCAGCAGATTCATCTCCAGCTGAGGTTTTCCTAACACCTTTACCACGTGTTCAACTCTAGCTAGGCACATGAACAGATCCAAGAAAATCCAGGAGAGCCTGGTTACTGGAAAGTTAAGCTTTGAATGCTGCTGGAACCAAAGTCCCAATGCCTTCTTCATTTTCCTACATGATTTTTCTTTATTTCTTTCCCTCTGCTTTCGAAAACAAATCTGTAACTTCAGAGTACAACACCTGCTTGCTTTCAACACATACTTTTTAAAAGCCCCAAGAAGTGCTGATCCCACCACCTTTAATATATGTACCTTTCAAAGACCACTGGATAACTGGATTTGCTCGTATCAGTCCAGCAAGGTATAAATACTTTTTTTTTTTGGATTAATGTCAAGACCAAAGAGAATAATTGGCCACGTAATCCATTTAAAAAAGGCCTGGGATTAGGGATAATGTTGTGGCAGCAGTGAGAGCACAAGGCACCCTGAGCACAGCTGCCCGGAGCCAGGCGGTACCTGCAAGTCCCGGTTGTGGTTTTCACAGAGCAGCTGCAGGAAGCGCAGGATGGGCTGCATGATGGAGATGACAGCACTCATCTCCAGCTCATCTTTGCTCTTGTCTGCTGCAGCCTGGGCTCCCTCCCCTGCCGAGTAGTGCTCCTCGGGGTCGGCCTCTCTCCGGTAGGTGTTGTACGCCTTGCGCGTGGCCGCGGACGCCTCCAGCAGCTGGTCCCGCACCTCCTCCGTGATCTGGGTCATGGGCTCCCTCACTGCAACACACCAGGACACATCTTCCTTAGGGAAGCTGGATAAGGAGGGCCAGGAAATCTGTCCACACGGTCCCCTGGCAGCTTCACCCGCAGGCCCAGCTGTTGAGCAGCAGCTCTTTGGTGAGTATGTTTAGTGTAGGAGAAGGGCTCGTGCCACACTCTGCACCTCGGACCAACCACAGCAGGGTTACAAACCTGGGGATTAATTAGTTAGGGCACACACATCTAGCACGAGCAGCAGTTATGGTAAAAGGACCTGCTTCAGAACAAAATTAGGGTTTCTTCACTTATTGTTAGAGAAGGCACTGACCACAACCCACGGCCCGGGGTTGTTCCTATGGATCAGATTTGGGCAGCTTGTCACGAGACAAGGCAGCAGAGTCTCAGCTCAGAAAGACTTCTCCTCATTTCAATAGCACAACCTCACAAATGGATGAAGAGGGGATGAAGCTCTCGAAATCCTGAGCCAGGGCACCACTGATCTCTGAACTTTGCTCTGTGGGATCAGAGATCAGAGCATTATTGCATCAATTGAAATGAGTTCAAAACACACTCCCTGTCACTTCAGAAAGGGAATGACTGGGGATTACCTCTTTTCCTGTTGGGGACATCTCTGTCCGAGTCTTCATCTTTCTTTTTGTTTCCTAAGTCACTGGTGTTGACTGTGACAGTTGCCTTGA
The DNA here is from genome assembly GCF_017590135.1 of Pyrgilauda ruficollis. NCBI lineage: Eukaryota > Metazoa > Chordata > Aves > Passeriformes > Passeridae > Pyrgilauda > Pyrgilauda ruficollis. The sequence goes on from NW_024508101.1 coordinate 1,334,180, forward strand.
TTTCTTGCTGTGCCACTTTCATGCGGTCATAAAAAACCTTAAAGAACTTCTCAGATTTCTTATCTTCCGTCAGTCGGCAGAAGAAGGAATGCTACAAGAGAAAAGGAACAGCATCTGTAGCTCCACACACAGGTCTGAATCCAGACAATTCCACCTTTCTGCACTGTGTGGTATCCTGCAGGACTGGGAGCTTCATTAGCTGTCAGTAAGCTGAAACTTACAGCAGAGGAAACTTGTAGCTTATTGTGGGGCAGCTCCCAGTGTCTCAGCTTGGTTAAATCCCTCATTAACAACTTCAAATGCAGGTTTAAAGAGAAGTGAGGGCAATAAATCACACCAGCCTGATACAATTGGGCAGCACACCTCACTCTCAACAAGGGAGATAAGGTAAGTACCAGGAATTAAAGTAAGGAGAAGGGAATTCCCTATAATTTGATTATCAGCGCAGAAACAAATGGTTATGGGCAAAAAATAGAAGAAGAACTGTCCTGCCTTCCCACCCTCAAATCCAAGGGACTGTGACTCACAACACGCAAAAGCCAATGTTAATCACAGTCCAAAAATGTACAAACAAGGCGATGCCATGAGGGACATCTCGTGCTGAGTTTCCCCTGCCCTGCCTGCAGCAGGCTCCTTAAAACTCCTTTTAGTTCCCACTCCAATGTATCTTTAAGTGACAGAAAAACTCAAAGCACTGAGTACTTTTAGGAAGGTTTATTACTCTTCTTCTGCACATATGTGCACAGAGACAGAAAGTTCTCCCTAAAATCGAGGAGAATACAAATCATGCACAGGTCAAGAAGGAGCCAACACAGTGAGTGATCAGACAACTCTTGATGAAACCAATATGCTGTTACATAAATCAGGACCAGAGCTTAAACACGACTGAAGGATGAACTTGTAAGTGGGTCACCTTATGCAGAGCATTATGAAATTAGTTAGCATTCTGCAGCGGCTCGCCATCCAACAGCTTTACATGATGAATAGGAATGAAGGCTGATTTATTGAAAAAACAAATTAAAATGGGAACAGCAATATATCCTGCCCGCTCTGCTGTGGAGCACACGGGGCCGTGGCTGCTGCTGCCTTTGATCACTCCAGCAGCTGCACGGAGAACACTCGGAGTGACTTTGAACACTCCCAGAGCTGAGCCTTTGATTACTGCCAGAGCAGGAGTGTGGCTATTTAAAGAACGTGGTCAATATTCAGGAGATATCCCTCCCAGCACGGCAATACCTCCCACCTGCCCTTAGCACTCAGGTAAACTCTGAAGATTGTGGTTATTTCTGGTGATTAACAGAGAGGAGGGAAAGGAGAACAACCCAGGACAGACATCCCAAATCCAGTCACAGCAGTACCCCCTCCTGACACCCAGCCAGAGTCCAGCAAAGCAGAGCTGCCAGAGCACTGCAGGACATGCCCTCTGCCCAAACACTGCTGGGCCTGTGATGTGCCCAGGGTGATCGGGGTGCCCAGCTCATTTATTAGTGTTGGTACAGTAGAAATAAAATATCCAATCCAAGACTTTCTATCAACAATTTGAATGTTTTCTCATCATGTTTTCCCATGAGGGCTGACTTAGATTAGGTACATTCAAGGAATTCTTCCCTGCAAAGGGGGCGAGGCTGACCAACACCCCCTCAGTAACTGGGGCGTTGAGGCAGCCAAGCCTGAACTAACTCTGTGACTTGGTGGCTACAAGGACAGAGAGAGGAAGAGTTTGTATCCAAGGAGCATCTTGGAAATTTCACTCTACAAAGACTTCAAACAGTAACAACAACAATAATTTACAGATAGACCAGCAGAAACCACAAGCTCTAAAAAGGCCAAACACTTTCCAAAAAATTTGGTTGTCAGGCAGCAATGGCCATGACCTGGGTGCCACATCTGCAGAGCCCAGACAGGAGGAATTCCCCTGTGATGAAGCTGTGCTGAAGGAAAAGCCTTTTTCTAATGAACCACACTAAAGAAATACCTTTTATGAGAGTAATCACTTCTTGCTGACAGACTTGATTTTTGTCATCTTTTCAAGCTTCTTAACTGAGTTTCCACTGCACTTCAGAGAAAAAAAACCCCAAATGAAAGGAGCATTTCCAGTAAAGCTTTTTGTGCATGCTGTGCATACACTGAAGGGGTGTCACCAAATGATTGTTTCAGTTTAGGTCAGGATGCCTAACACCTTCACACATATGAATCAACCACATGCCAGCTCCCAAAGATACTGTATTTTAAGAGGTGTGATCTTGCAAGTTGCGCTTGAGCAGGTAACGGGTGGTGATAATTATGACAGAAATCCTAAAATCTTATTTACAGATATAGCCTCCAAGCAGAAAGTGGAGAAATCTCCCTTTTTAAAACGGAAATCGAGTGGCCATTTTAGAGCACCGTCTGCTGGGGTCCTGGCTTGTGTACAGACACCACGGAACCACGGGCTGCTGAAAGAGCAAGTGTGGAGGAACAGCCATCCTCCACACTCCTGTGGGATTTTGAGGAATGGAGCTTGAAACATAGCCCTGACACTGCAGCATGTGACACCAGCCATCCCTGAGGATCCACTCACCATCACACTGGGGTCTGGGAGCTCCTAAAAACCTGCTGCAGGCAGGGAACTGTGTCCCATAAGGAACCAGGAGGGGCTGTGTCTGGCTGTCCCAGCAGGGAAAAGCTGTATGAGAGCTCCATCTGGTACTGGAGACATGGGCAATGAAGGCCAGAGAGGGATTTGTGACAAAGGCATGGAGGGACAGGACACAGGGAATGGCTTCCCACTGCCAGAGGGCAGGGATGGATGGGATTTTGGGAAGAAATTGTTCTCTGGGAGGGTGGGCAGGCCCTGGCACAGGTGCCCAGAGCAGCTGGGGCTGCCCCTGGATCCCTGGAAGTACCCAAGGCCAGGCTGGAGCACTCGGGGCTATTGAAGGTGTCTCTGCCATGGCAGGGATTTGGAAGTAGATGATATTTAAAGTCCCTTCCAACGCAAAGCATTCTGGCATTCACAGAAATTGCATTTTATTTCAGCCTTGCACTGTTAATGTCTGTTAAGTCATCACCCCTGCACAGAGCCATGGCAGGGCCACAGCAGCCTGGGAGCTTTGCTCCATGGACTCAGGATCAGCAAAGAGCTTTTCAAGTGCCCCAGCCCAGGAAGCCCAGGTGATCTCCAGAGAACAGCAGCCTCCCGAGCACAGGAACCACGGCCCAGATAATGGGATGGTAATTAATGACACAGCCTCAGAAGGAAACACAGACCCACCCCACGTGACAAGAGTGTCTGACAGGACAGACACCCACTGTGAGCAAGGACATCACCACAGAGCTCTCCATCATTTCTAAGGAGGGAGCAACCACCTCCTGCACACATGCACTGTTCTTTCCAAGGGGATGGAAGGAGAACCCAGCACATCTGCAAAGCAGCCACACCACTGCTCCTCCTGACACCCAGATTAGAGCACCACAGAGCAGATCAACCGATAACACCAGCTACCAGGAAAGCTGTGGAAGAACTTCCTTTCCTCTCCATCACCCAACTCCGTTCCTAAGGGATTCCAGCCAGAAGCCTCATGCACAGCAGGACCTCCCCCTTCCTCCTCTGCCCCTCCAGTGCATCCCCTCTGGATGGATGGGATCATCAGCAGGAGGTCAGGAAGTAAACCCCACCATCACCTATGACTTTATCTCCTGGTGCACAGCACAAGTGGCAGAAGAAGAGGTGCAAATCCAGAGATGGATTTCTCTGGAAAAGAAACCAAAGGCCAAGTTCCAGCTGCAAGACCTTGACCTGCTACAGCCCTGCCCACCCTGAAGCAGCAGCAGCCCCTCGAGCTCCCTCACTGACCCTGTGTTTCATGTGTTCTCTTGAGAAAAGAATCCTGTCTTTCTTGAGCAAGTGTCAGAGATGATGAACTACGTCTCTCTATGGTCTGTTCCAGTGGTTAACAACTGTTAGAAACATGTGGTTAAGCTCTTTTTTATGTCACTAACTTCCAGTCACTGATGTTTTCTTAAGTCTGTGTCTCTTCTGTAGTTATTCCCAGGAACCTGGTCTCCTCTTCCCTTCTGACTATTTACATACTCTGTGAAATGTTTACCTAACTGAAAACACCATTTTTGCTTGCTGACTTTTTATTGATCATTAATATAATTTTCTGTGGTGGGTATTTTTTGGCATGTTCTTAAATATTGCAAATCATTAACAAGCTGGATTGTAAAATCACATTAAAAAAAATAAATCACCAAAGAATGGGCACATTTCCTGGCATTAACATTTAATTCTAAGACCTTTGACATATTTAATATATAAAATTTCTAATGATGAGTGGAAGAGAAGCTCAGCTAACTCCCCAGCAGTTCAGAGGGGCAGGATTATGGAGGCAGGATAACCACAGGGCAGGGACAAATGTTCCTTAACGTGTCTCTCATACCAGCAGTCAGTAACAAATTAGATTTTAGCCAGCAGAACTGACATCTGTCCTGTGGAGAGTGAAACCATACAGCACTGCAGTCTGGTACCTTTGTGTAAGGTGCACAGAGGACACACCCAGGTAACTAATCCACTCTAAATGTAACTAATCCACAGTAAATTTAATGATGAGCGAGCTTGTGCCCAGTGTAGGATTGTTAAACGGAAAAAAAACCTCAGGCAGCAGCTGAAGGCAGCTGATTTCTAGCTCCTGCCTCTGAAAGCCTCGCCAGTTTGGGCTGTGTGTGCTGCCCCCTTTGCTGGGAACACCTTTCCCTACCCTGTCACTGGGAACACCTTTCCCTACCCTGTCGCTGGGAACACCTTTCCCTACCCTGTCACTGGGAACACCTTTCCCTACCCTGTCACTGGGAACACCTTTCCCTACCCAAGTCACGACTGCTCTGCCACCCAAGAGAAGGAACAACGCTCGGATTGTTTCTCGCGGAGCAGCTTGACTTTCCACCGCAGACTCCTTCCAGGCTGGGCTGTGTGGCTGATCCCCGGAGAAGCAGCAGCACAAGGCAGCAGTTGAAGCAAAGGCCGGGGCTCCAGCAGGCTCTGCTCAGCTGTGTTTGCTCCCCACGAGGGGTGGCCTGGCCTGAGGCAGCCTTGGCTGCAGGAGCCACCCCGAGCTCGCTGTCAGCCCACGGAGCGTTCCCGGGGCCGCACCCTCCCTCCCTGCGATGTTTCATCAGCCACCGAGCCCTGCCAGACCATCCCAACGCATCCCAAAGAATTCCCCAGCAAAACAAGCTTCTGATTACCAAGAAACCAGGGAAAGCAAAGCCCCAGCAAACTGCTCAGCAATTAAAGCGAACTGCTTTGACTGCTGTCTGCTTCCCCGTTTCCCTAATGCCAGTGAGCAGAAAACACCCTGGGAACCTGGCGAGCCAGGGAGATTGCAGAGAGGAAAGTCCCTCCAGAAGGAGGAGAAAGCTCAGTGATCTGGCTTCAACTCAGGACATTTTATTCCAACACGAGAGAGAAATCATTGCAGGGACCTCAGCTCGCTCGGGTTATCCAGCCAGGCTGCCAGCACGAACTAATGCAAAACTTGTGTGCTACTTCATCTCTGCAGGAAGTTTGCCACCCCCAGACGACTTCTTAGAGCTGGACTACTTCAAACAAGCCACATTTTAAGGGGAACTGCACTAACACAAGCACTGAATTAAGCACAAGTGCCAACCTTCTACATTCTGCCTAAACATATTGCGAGGGCTTCCACTGCAGAGAATTCCAGCCTAACTCTGCTTTCGGTCCCTCCTCATTTATTTGTTTTAAATATCACTAATCTCTCTCTCTCTCAATCTCTCGTACGTCCTGGCTCGCTGGAGATCCATCACTTTGGGCATGAGTGATGGATATCATTAGTCTTGCATAGCTTAAGGAAATGGCAGCTGAAATATTTCACACTGAACATACTTCACAGTTTGAAATAAACCCATAAGGAAAATCTGCCAGAACACCTCAATTGCCTGGTTTTTTTTGCAAACTGTAAAATAAACTTTGTCCTGAAAGCATAAGGAGGACTTCCCAGCTCTATTTTCCACAAATAAGACAAACTCTCCCTGCACAGCTTTGCTCTTTGCTGGGTGTTCTGCCCATTTATAGGAGAATGTTTTTTGGGGGGTGATGAGTGCACAGAGCCTGACTTGTGGAAATGCTTGCCTGTCCCAACCAGCTTTAAATGAGACCAACAGCACAACTAGACCAGGAAGAGCCCTTGTATCCCACACATTCTCCTACTGCAACACCCAAAATCTTGATGCAACTTGAAGTAACTTCACAGAAGAAAGCAAGAACAAACCTCACACAGAGACAGTTCCCTCACACCCTTCCAGAGCCAGTACCAGCCCTTGGAAGGATGAGGTGACACTGGTGGAGGCACAGTGGGGGAACCACAGGCACAAACAGCACTGTGGGGCCTGGGCTCACAGATGGCCTCGGGAGCTTGGGAGACTCGGGGTCTGCCCTGCTGTCAGCACAGAGCTGATTTGGGTTCCTCCTGCATCCCTGTGGGAACACACAGTGCTGGGTCACTCAGCTCAGCCATGGCAGGAAGATGGAGCCCATATGCCATGACAGAATCATGGAGCCCATATCCCATGGCAGGAGTACGGATCCCATATCCCATGGCAGGAAGATAGAACCCATTCCCCATGGCAAAATCACGGAGCCCATATCCCATGGCAAAGTCATGGATCCCATATCCCATGGCAGAAGTATGGATCCCATATCCCATGGCAGAATCATGGAGCCCATTCCCCACTGAACCAGCAAGTGCAGCGTAGGTGTGAGAAACAAGGAAGTCTGCAGACTCCCCAAAAGAAAAAAAAAAAGTGTAAGATCTCCTTGAGAGACAGAGGAATTAAAGAAAACCATAGCAACAAGTCAGTCCACCTACCCAAACCACCCACCCACCACCAGTTTCATTTGCTGACGCACTTCAAAAACAAGCTGGCTCCTACCCGCTCTGGAAGGTGAGCAAGCCCTGAGAGCTCATTAAATTCCCTTCTCAGCTACTCTTGTGTGCCTGCAGCTAGTGAGCAAGTGGGATATAAATAGAAGTTATATAACAGCGCTTTGTTGATTCCTGTGCTTACCAAAAAAAAAGGCAGCATGACCTTGTTTTGCTGAATAGCTTTGCCTCTGCCTGCTCCAGGAGGACTTTAATCCTGTTAGGGATCATCTTGAAAGTTTATGTTGGACCTGGATCCCTGGAGAGGAATTGGGAGAATTACTGATTTACCTCCCTGCTCGCTCCTTGCAGGACCAGGATCCCAGTGGAATGCTGAGAGGATTGCCACACAGGAGGTGGTACCCAACCAGGAACACCTCGAGGCCACCAAGGCACAGCTGAACCCTGAGGTAGAGCCTCTTCTCCTTTTTTTTATCACCTACACTGCTCAGCCACACAGATGGGCACCTCAGAATCCAGCAGGAAACTTCCCTTTGGGAAAGAAGACCGGAGGATGCTCTGCTCCAGGAATACTGATGGCTCAAACACACGTCAGGAAGCAGCAGGAGCTGCAGCTCAGGAGCAAAGACAAGGTGCTATCGTTACCATCTCACCTCATCCAGCCTCAGTCTCACCTGGGCATCCCTGGGCCCTGAATGAAAACAGAATCTCCCCTGCAGGAAGGACTCCTCACACTGCATTATCAGGGGGGCTGGGCTGTTTTGAACGTGGTGGTAGCCAACAGCTGAGGGACAATGAGACTTCACTATGCTAAATGCATCAAAAGATACAAGGAGAAGATGTCTTTTCAGAAAAGAACAAGATCTCTGCCCACAGTTGATGATGCAGGTCCTTATCAATGTTTTTTACAATGTCATCTTCATGACATACTCAGAATTAAAAAAAAAATAAATGTTTTACCTTGAGGAAAAACACATTAAACCAGTGAAAGACACAGGCAGGTGACAGTTTAACACGTGCCAAGAGATTGCTGCTTGTGCACTGGTTTCCTAAACAGGTACCATAAAAACAATGCAAAAAGAGATAGAACATCCTGTATCACAGAATTCTGTTTGTTAGAAACAAACAGAAAATTTAAGACTTCTTTTACCAATGATCAAAAATTTTCAAGTGCTATTTACAGAAGTTCAGTGACCCAAAGACATTCTTGCCTCTGAAGCCTTTGCCATTGCATACAATTGTCTGTGCTCACTGATATCTATGACTGCTGCAAATCTTGCAAGAAATAAATCTGATTTTAAGAGTCCAAACCACAAATTAAAGCACTATTGTGTCACTAAGCCAACATTTTACCCCACCAGTACTCCTGTAATGTTTTGCAGAGTTTTCCCCCCATTCTGCAGGGCAGTTGCAGCCACATAAAAAAAGAAACAAAGTGTTCCTGCAACCAAATAGGACATTCTGGTCACAGGATTTCACAGCCAGTGCTACAATGAGTTCAAGAACATAAATTCATCTTGAAGACTCTGCTTTCTCAATCCCAAGGGCTGTGGCTGACCAGCACCAGTGGCTGGTACCCCCCAGCTCTGGGCTTCCCTGGGTCCCCCAAGTGCCAGAAACACAAAGAACTGCATAGCTCTGGATTCAATTCCTTTTGTGCATCAATCCTGCAATTATGTAATAACCATCAATCATCTCTGGACAGTCAGAGAAAAAGAGACCACAATTCACTCTGGTGGAGTTTCCTCACTGGTGGCAAAACATGAGGACAAATGTCGAGAAACATCAACTGAGTCCAAGTGTGGAGCAAGACTGGGCTGGGATGGGAGAGTTGTGTGTGAGTCCAGGCCAGAATTCCCTACCAAACCTGACTGATGAGGAGCTGGCTGCTGAGATTTCTGTACCCATGGCACCTGTGCCAGGGACAGCACAGCCACAGCCCCCAGCCCCAGGGGGCACTCAAGGGAGGACACAGGGATCCTCTGGGGAGGCTCAACGAGCTCTGGGAGTTCAAACAGTTCAAAGCCTCAAGCTTTTTGCACTGTCACATCTCAAAGGAGCCTCTCACACCCCGGTGAGCTCCAAGCCACCATTCCATAGAGCACTGGTTCACTCCTGTCATGCTGTGATGGAGGCACAACTCTCCAGTTCACCACCACCAGTTTATTGGTGATGTCTCGAGCCAGAGTGGCCCCTGGTCCTCACCCCACCCTCAGCTGCTTGGGGACAGAGCTGTGCAGCACATCCCACCATCATCCTCTGCAAAGAGCAGCAACTTTGCTCAGATGCCTCAAAACCAGGAGCAAATCCCACTTCCTGAAAAAAATCAGCTTTTCCTTGTGTGCCAGCTCCCACCACCCCATCCTCTGTGACTGCAGCCCGCCTAGGGGACAGCAGTGGACAAAGGGGAACTGAGGCACCACCACCCTCCCAAGTGGCAGAGGTGCCTTGCGTCACCTTGGGGCAGCACTTAAAAGCTGCCTGGAACCACCAATGTCATCAACCTCATTTTACCTTCCCCTGCTGGAAGCACCAACATGTGCATGTGGGTAATTTGTCACGCAAGCTGACTTTGGAGAAGATCCCTAATTAAGGGAGCAGAGTCTCCATGGAGAGGTGTTATGTAAGGGACTTTACTTGCCATTAACTTCCACCGACCAAGGAAAGCCGAAACTCGGAGGTGAGGCAGAGTAACGGCACACGGAATTTTTGTTCAGCAGATGAGAGACGAGCGCTGCAGGACGAGTCCTCAGCAATTCCCTGCACTGTCACTCACTCTCTGCACCAGAGGAGAGCCTGGCCCTGCTGCCATGTGTGCGGGGAGGCACTGAGCGCCCATCCCTTCCCAAGGAGACACACTCCGAGTGCCCACGAGCACCAGCACCAGCAGAGCATTCCCTGCCCTGGAGAAGGGAGCCCAGGACAGCAGCCAGGCACTGGCACTGGGGGAGCAGGGCAGGCTCAGCCCTCACCTCTGGAGCAGTGTGGGGCACCCCCAGGGCTGCTGAGAACCGCTGAGCCAGCGCTCCCCAGGGGGATGCTCAGGGTTATATAAATTAATAAAGGGGTTGATGTAATTTGCAGCTCAGTGAGTCGCAGCATTTGTCAAGTTAATTTGTTGTCTGGGGCTGACCCCGTGGTTCCACCTCTGCTTCTGTCTCTGTGCAAACGAGGGCAGGCTTCCCACTGAAACCCAGGGCTCCTGCTGAGCCGGAGTGACAGCCACCACGAGGTCACCACCATCCTGCTCCCAAAGAACCTGATAGTGTTTCGAAGTTAATTCCAAAAGCTAAAGCCCAGAAAGTTTCCACCCAGAGAGCTGGAAGCGGGCAAAGACCTTCCCAGAAGAGCTAATTTGCCACATTCACATTCACCCCTGCAGCAAAACACGGAGCAGCGTGGGATTCAGGGTGCCACACACCACCAGCTCAGCCTCCTTCCTGAGGTGAACCAGGAGCCTTTTCTCTTGTCCTGCTTCTCCCCCACATTCATTTTCTTAACAATACAATAAAAATCCCTCCTACCAATTACAATAAGGAACGTTTGGAGATTTGCTTTTCTGCTGGAGTTGGCAACCACCTACTTTGCCTACCCTTAATTTTGGCCCTGCCTGCACCTAATGAAACAGCAACACCTATTGCAGTTATCCCTTCCCAGCATCATGGGGATCTGTTCTCCCACTGAAGCTCATGGGAGTTACCTGGGAACTCCCATTATTAACCATATTACAATCATCATGTGCAAGTTCCTGTGTGTTGGTACAAACCTTCTGCTGCACTCCAGGCGGAACCAATTTCCCGTGTGAAAACCTGGAGTTAAGAAAATGCCATGCAGGGGTGACACATTTCTGGCTTTGCTGCCAAAGAGCCTTTTTTACATAACCTGTCCCTATCCCACCACTTTCCTCTTCTCAAAGGTCTGTAGATAGAGGCATTTGAAGTTCAGTAGAAATTATTCAAACTGAGCACAGAACAAACTTGTTTGGAGCACTATCAATCAAAAGCTGCTAATAATAACAAAAAAATAATTGTTAAATGAAGATAAACTCTGTTAGACCTCAAAGACAAAGCTGGCTGCTTTGGCTAGGTCAACTTTCCCAATGACAAATGCATCTGATGCAAAATGAACACAGTTATTAGTCCAGAAACTGGGGATGACTCTTCCACTGGCACTTACTGGAAACTGCAGAAGAAATGCAGAAAATCCACTCTGCAGGTTGCAGAGGTTGCCAAGCCCTACCTACCCACTCTGCAAAACTTATCGAAGAACATTAGAGAAAGACTGGGATAAAACACAAGGAAAGTATCAGGTTAATTTTCCCAAGTGCATCTTGTTTCCATAAGCAGCCAAATTTTGCAGCGTGTTTTGTAAAAATGAATTCCTACTAAGGGAAGACCATTACTTTGCTGCACTCAGGAAATCTTCACTGAGTGCCAGCCAAAGGCTGCTGCACAAAACCAATCAGCTCTGCAGATTAGCAAGAACCCACACAGCTCTCCTGAACAGCTGGGCTGCACCCAGGGCCCTCTGCATGGTGAGCCATTCTTCCTACGTGGAGACAGCAAAGCTTGGTGATGAGTTCAGTGTCTCAGGATACCAGTTTAACCTGGCCATCACATCCCTCACCAACTACCCTGGGAGATAGAGCCCTGAACTAATGATTTTACTGAACAGCAAGCCTCCACCTTTGCTTTGATTCCCAGTGTGGGGCCAGCTGTTCTCCCAAAAGTTAAGCTTTGTGTTTGGTGTTCTCCCCATCGGAGCTCTCCTGACCTGGCTCTCTCCAGCCCTGCTGAGAGCTCAGAGTGCTGGGGACATGCTGCTCCTGCCTGCCACTGCCACGGGCCCCATGTGCTGGAGCACTGCAAGGCACCAGAAAACTCTCTCCCTACCACCAGGAGTTTAACCAACGTGGAGGAAGGCCACAGAACACGTCTATGCACTGATTATGCTCCTTATTTGCTGTTTGCTACCAAGTCCATGGAGTGTTGCAGCACGGAATATCCACATCCCAACGGCTCCATGGGATATTTTCAATAACATCCTGTTCGTGCTTTGCATGCATGAGTAAGAGCTGCTGGGTGTGTCTGAGCCCTCAGAGCTCACAGCATTAGCTGTAGGCATCACAAGTCATTTGGTTCCTAAAACATTCTGTACTTAAAAGCAGCCCACACTCCAGCAGAGCCCCCTCCCAGCCCATCCCGCCAGAGCACGCACCCAGGGACTGCCGGCTGCCCGTCCTACAGACACCTGCCAAGCACTTACTCCTGAGTGGGAAAGGATGGAAAATAGCCACTCTGGGCTGTGGAAGCACATCTGCAGAGGCTGGAGTGAGCAGGACCTGGCAGCAGTGCTCGGTGTGGGGAAGATGCCCTGAGAGCCATCCATCACTCCTGACCGCAGCGTTATTCCACAGCCTCCCAGCTCCCACTCTCAAAATGCAAACTGAACCACCTCCCTTTTGGGCAAAAAGGTGTCTTTGGAGAGGGACAGCAGATTTTCCTGTTGGTTCTCAGTGGGTGAGCCAAGGAATCTGCTTCCAACACGGATTTGTGCACTGTGGGAAGTGACTCTGCTCAATCCTTTAGCACTGAGGTCCAGCACAAGCAAAGGATCTCTCCACATCAGGCTGGTGCAGTTTGTTTTTCCTTCCAGCATGACAGTGAGAGGTTACCTGAGGCTCCCTGAGAGCTGCAAGGATGAAAGCTCAGCTTCCTTTACATTAGAGAAGAGCAGGAAATTTAAAGGAGTGACTGTCCCCCAGGAATGTTAATCCTGCTCTTGCAGTTTAAGGTGACACAGGATTTTCAACACTCAATTCCCACTTTATCCATTGCAAAGAAGTTTCATTCCAGAGCTTATACACAGGGGATTAATGAGGGTACTGATTACAGAGACAGAGCGAAGGAGCTCAGAGACATTCCCTGTCCTCTGAAGGGAAGTTTGCATGGACACAGGAGGTGCTGCTGTAGGGATCTAGTGTGTGTCTCAACCACAGCAATCAGTTACAACTGGTCAGGACTTAGCCCCACAGACAGACTGCAAACACAACACGTGCAGAGCTAAACAAATAAGACATCACAGATTCAATCATCTTTGTAAGCAAGTTTTGCTATAATAAGGTTTTACTTTCCATTTGGAAGAGTGTAAGAGCTCGCTGGTATGTGTTCATTAATCCATACCAGAGACAATTTCCTTTTAGGGGAATCTAATCCTTGTTGAAAACACAGAAAGGAAGAACAGTGAGATTGCTGGAGAATGGTGGTGGTCTGGAGTTTACCATACACTTATGTCAAATTCCAGTCTGAAATTTAACAGTTCATTGTAAAAGTCTCTGAGCAGGTTACACTTACTTAAGTTATTTGTAAGAGCAGTCAATAACTTATCTACAAAGATGTTTTATTAAACATTCCTCTATATTGCCCTGGGAAAACACCTCATGTACCCAATGCCCGTGCAAACATTCAATAAGTTCACTTTTGCATGGCAGACATTAATATTTCCCTCTAATTACAGGTCAAAGATCATTCAGATAATTTCCCCTCCCGCCTCCTTAACCCTCTCAAATTTCCTGGAGTTCATAAAAACATTTCCCTTCCCAACAAAGCTCAGTCACAAGATGGAGTTTTCCATTTCCCTACCTGTATCGTGGTGTTCCCACCTTCCAGCAGGGCAATGGCCAGCAGGATGCTCTCGTGGAAGACTCTGTCACTGGTGGCATTCATGATGAGATCTATGACCAGGTTGGAAGCACCTTCTTTATCCAGGTGGCACTGGACATCTGCCAGGCTCATCTCCCCTCGGCTCATTGAGCTCGACCCAGAGCTTCCTCCTGTAAAGGTGATCAGGACAAACAGGATGGCACTGACCCCATGGGGATGGCAAGGCCAGGTGGACAGGGCTTGGAGCAACCTGAGATGGTGGAAGGGGTCCCTGCTCACGGCAGGGGGTGGAACAGGATGAGTTTTAAATTCCCTTTCTACCCAACCCATTCTGTGATTCCACCACGGACTTTTTTAGCAATGGCATCAAATTAAATAAACTTCACTGTACAACTGGCTTCAAATAGAATTTTTGCCCACCCTACCCCACAAACTCTGCAATACCATGAAATGGTTTTCTTTCAGAAATGGTTCATAATCTGACATCCTTATGGGCACATTTCCTAGATACTATTGCAAATATTAAACTGATCAGGATTTCTAAGTACATTTATTCAAAGCAACGTCACAAACGTCAAGCCAACCCAAGGCAGTCACTGAGGAGCACAAACAGCTCTGTCTGCTAGTTTTGCTCCCAACTGCAGTCACCCGCATGGACAGTTCTACTTTCTTTGGGAGCTCGTAGACAAAACCGTGAGGGAGAACATCCCGATTTGAGCCGTGGGGTGCTGACTGGTCAGGAATACACAACCCCCGAGCGGGGAAGGGCAGCCCCAGGGATAGCAGAGCGTGTCCTACCTCCCGGGCCGGCCTTGCCGGGGCTGCCGGCGGCCAGGGGCCCGTTGCCGAAGGCGGTGAGGCTCTCGCGCCGGCCGGCCGCGCGCACGTTGCCGTAGTAGCGGTTCACCAAAACCTGCCTCAGGGCCTCGCCCTGCACGCAAAGAGCAGAGGGAAGTCACCACGGGAGCTCCAGGAACAGGCCAACCACCCATGTTCATTGGCAGCAGGGCTGCTGTTAGCAGTACCCTTCTTACGGTGAGGGAGGGGGAATGAAACCCTGGAGAGTTGGAGAAATCCACTGAGCTGCTCCTGATGTGCTGGGGCAGGCTGGGACATTGGAAGGGTCTCATGGGGCTCAATAAGATTATGGGCTCCCCCATGCAGCACAGAGACAGCTGCAGTTCAGGTTTTGTGTACAGCTTTCTAGACAGATTTAATTTTCTGAGAGGTTTGTTTTAATTAAGTTCTATTGTCTCGGTCTCAAATGCAAAGGAGACGCATCTGTACAGCACCAACACAGAATCAAGAGGTGGATTAGAGGAACACCAGAAATGGTTTTAAGGAACAATTTAATCCCCTCACACCTCTCCTGCTGGCCATCCCACCAACCCTGCAGGGCTGTGCTCCGCTGTCCCTCCACCAGCAGCTGACACAATCCATCAGCTGCCGAGCGGAAACCCGAGCGATCCCGCTGGATCCCGGCTCTTTGTTCCCTGCTGGCAGCTGCCCGAGTCACGCCAGCCCTCCCACCCCACCCCAGCACCCATCCCAGCACAGGGCAGGTCCTCACATAACCCCAAATCCTGGAGCACACAGAGCTCCAGCACGGCCCCAGCACGAGCCAGCAGAGATCCAACACCTGCAGGTGGAACGTCACCCCACAGCTGCCACTTCAGCCTCCACAGGAATTCCCTGGGATTTGGGGAGCTGGACAAAGCTGGAGGCACTGCCAGCACACAAACACTGCACGGGGATTAAGGGATTTTTTAAGGTCTTTGTGCACAAAGGAGACCTGGGGATTTTGGTCACTGGGAGCTCCTGCCTTGCTAATGGCAGCGTGGTTACAGCAACACCATCCCGGGACAGCGCTGCAGAGGGGAGGGAAGGGCTTTTCTGGGGCTTCAGAAAATAAGTAATAATTTTTTAAAAATACCCATCTAGCCAAAAATAATTTCATATTAAAAATATGTCCAATTAACTAAAGCATCTTATCTTTAGTTCCATTCACAAAATGTGCTTGTCACCGATTTATTGATTTTCAGTTGTATTTCAAATTAAATTAGTTGTCTGACTATAGATTCAAGATGTCATTTAATACGTTAGCTGCCATAAAAGTGAAGTCTAACTCTTGAAATTTTCACAGGAAGCCTTTAAAACACAAGTAAATGGAACGACATAAATGTGCATTAATTGGCTTGTACAGAACTCCAGCCCTGCTGCAGTCCCACTGATTTTATACACAGCTGGCACTCACAAAGCCACTTCAAGAGATCCTTATACCCCAAAAGAAAAAAAAAAAAGACAAAAGTCCGTCTGATAATCAAGTTCTTTACCAAATTTCAGAAATTACTTCCACAGGAAGAAGCCCAACACATGCCTGAGCTGGTGAGGGGTGTCTGCCCTTCCCACAGGGCTGGGGCTCAAGTCAGGGCTCCCACTGCCACCCTGTCACCACAATCCAGCAGCTTAGAAATGGTTCCTGTGGATTCTCACTGTGAAACCTGCAGCACAGGAGCTGCATTTCATGGGATCAGATGGGGAGGGAGCAAGTGTCAGGGAACAGGATGCAAAATAAACACAAAGTCAGTGTTCCAACCAGCTGCTTCCAAAAGCTCCCAAACAACAGAAAAAAGGGAAACTCCCGTGGAAGCAGCAGTAGGAGGAGATGAGCACTTCTCCAAGGGGCATACGCTTCCCATCACCATTTGGGCCAACGAGTGAACATGTGGGAGAGGCAAGAGACAGCTCAGGAGCTCCAGCAAACCCTGTCCTGGAGCAGCTCCTGCGACTGACAGCAACACGAGAGTGTTTAGGACACGAGGCAGTGCTTTATGCACCTCCCTGCTCCAGTCTGGCAGGTGAGGGAGGCTACGTGACAGAACAAGGCCAAGCCAGACAAAAAAACCCCCTGAACTACATCTTCCTTGTACATGTGCACTGATTGGAAAGGCAACTTGACACCCAGATGGGCCCTAGGACACAAATGGCTACAAGGGAGCTCTCACAGCACCTTTTTCCTCCTCTGTTGAACTAACTGGCAGTCATCCTGTCAAATGGCATTTAAACCAGGGATTTTTACTACTTACTACAAAGATAACACACATCCAGCCTTGAGAACAGCTGATCAGCAAACTCCACCTTGCCTGAATTGAGGAGGGCAACTAAAGCTCTTGGAGCTGCCCCCAGATTCTCCTTCTGGCCCCTTGTGGAGCAGGAGGTGACTTCTATTCCATGCTCAAAATAGTTGGGGTGAGTGGAGACCTGAGCAGGACAGGTACCTCTGGTGTCTGTAGGTGTTGTGCATCCAAAACAAGACAAATCACCAGAAAATACAGCAGGAACAAGTGTCAAGCAGCTGTTTCTAGTCAGAGTGTGCTGATCCAGGTCTGGCAATACACAGTCACCAGCATTTCAAACTCTAACTGGGAATAAAAGCTTTGGTTTCTACAAACTTATCCAAATCCACGGTATCAGCTAACAAAATATGAGTATGTGATCAAAGCAGAAGGAAGAAAAAATAAGTGGTATTTAAGAAATGTTCCAATTAATTCAGCTGCAATGCTTGGCTCCAGAACAGTTCTTTAACCATCCTGTTAGTGCTGTGCACCACTTTGACGAGGGCAGTATGCAAACAAATATCAGATGTTTGGCAGTAACCAGAAAAATCAAATATGGTACCTAGGAAAAAACCCAACAGCGTCCAGTTTCATCTGCATTCACACCAGGTGAAGTAACACTAAGTCACACAGAAACATCACTGCACAAGCATCAGCAATGCAGATGCAACACACAACTCTAAGTGATATCAGAAACCTGTTAGAAGCTTTAAAACAGAGCATCTTTAATATTTCAGAGTGAAGCAGGTATAAGTTGCTGCTGTTGTGTTCCCAGCTACAGGAGGAGAAGAAATGGAGAAAGGGACTAATGATGCTGACTTTGCAGCTTGGCTGGCTACAAAGGGGTGGTGTGGCCAGAGGAGCCAACTCCAGGAGCACTGATGAATGTCACTTCACAGCAGAGTGATCAGCACCCCCGGGGAAGGTTCTGACAGTGGGAATGGACCAGACCAGGACCTGAGTTCAATTCAGAACAGCCAAGCACTCATCCCTTCCATGCAACCCCAGAGAAGGGGCTCCAGCACCTCCCTCTGCCCACAGGGCTCATTTTTTGGATTTTCCAGCCAGCATTTAGCCACACAAGTTTCTTACATGACTTAGGCTTCGCTGTTTACAGGGGAAAGGGAGAGATGAGTTCTGAATGTGCTTGACTGCTGTACATACCCTTCTATGATCCTCCAGTTGCCTCTGGGGTAGAGTTTGATCAAGCTCCTGCTGTGCGTGCAGAAAGGTCATTTTAAAGCAGAACAACACTCAAGAGAGACCAACATCTTGGCACTCATGGGGAATACCGGGGGAGCCACAGCTGGATACGAGGTGGGAGATGAGGGAGATGGACTGACAAGCCACCAAAACAGGACACCTGCCCTCTGGCAGCCCTGGCCCCTCTGCTGTGCCACCCTCACGCCCCCCTGGCATGCACGCGTGCCAGCAGTGCTCCAGGGAACACGGCTCTGTCTGTGTCACAGCCCCCAGGGACACTCCCAGGTTTGGGGGGCTCAGCCCACGCATGCCCATGCACAGACACACAGGGACACCCCCAGCCCACCGGACACACACCCAGGGGGTCAGGGACTCCAACACATCCCACGGTGGTCACTGAAACTCGTTTGAGACTGGGGAGGGCTTCTGGCCCAGCCTGGGGGGCTCCCTTCCCATGGCCAGGATGCCAGGGGGAGTCACTGAACTGCCCCTTGGCACGTCTCCAAATCAAATCTCTCTCACTTTAGATATTCATTTCCAGGAATGCAACTGCCACTTCGCAAAGCTGAAGCACATTGGGGTTTTGCTGCTTTAAAGCATCTCAAAAGATGAGATTTCTCCATCAGAAACCAGGAGCCATCTCCCAGACATCTCAAATCCATTTGATGACCACTCAGAGTTTCAGGTTACATTTAAACACTATTCCACAAAAATGACGAAGGCCTAAACCATCACAAACACTTCTTTTTCTACATGATCTCACATTTATAAAAACTTCACAGCTCAGAGAATCAACACTCTCCCAGACTTAGACTTCCATGGTGTTTCATTTAGATTTGCACTGATTTGGCACCCAGTTGTACGATCCACCAATGTCATGGGTGGATGTCCCATGAATTTCAAAGGAATTTAAGATCTGATAAATTTTCCTGCCCTCTCTTTGGCAAATAATCTGCTTTATGCACATAAAGGACATGTTTCCACATATCCAATTCCCTTAGAACCAGTGGCCTTGACAATGTGCAGTGACCCTGAGCTTGTCCACTGGGACATTTTAAATGGGACACCATTTGCTCTGGAGTTATGAAGCTTCCACTAAGAACTTCCCTTTCCTTAAAGTACTGAAGTTTTTAAGTATGTGAGGCAAAGGGAAAACCAAATTCTGCATTAGGAGCCAAAATGAAGTCTCATTTTGCCAATGCAGGAAAATTTGAGAGGAGACTTTTCCCAGTGCCACCCTTTAAAGAATAAAGGAAATGGCTGAAAGGAACAGACTTAGGATTAGCTTACCATTTTTAAAATATTTTCAGACTACCACACTGATGCTGTATTGGATTAAGGCACTTGAACAAATCTACTTATTTCCACTGTCTAACACCAGGCAGGAACACACATTTCACAGGGGTTTTTACCAACAAGACACTCCACTAGGACTAGTGAAACACCAATATTTGTGTGCTGTACAAATATAGGTGGCTGACACACCTCTACAGGGCTCTCCGTTTCTGGAGCTTGCGGCAGCTAGTTGAAAGTAAAATGCAGAAAAATTAGTCATTCCTCCAGAATCCTTCATCCCAACAGCAATCCAGTGGTCAACAGTGAGGGGAAGGGAGCTGGCAAAGCACTTGACTTCAGCTGAATCATCACAAATGAATTAGAGCTGTAATTACTGTTTACACCCTCCCACCCTGCTCCTAAAAGGGCCACATTTGGCAAATTTCGTGGGTATCCTTTGAACATCCCAAACTGCTTTGCATGAACTCAGAGGCACAAGCAAAAAAAATGAAGTTGCAGGTGCCCAGAGCACTTTTGGGGACCACACCCCCAGGATCTGGCACTGGAATGCTGCACATCCACCCCAGTGGGGAGGAGGAGGAGGAAGCCAGGGCTGCATATCACTAAGGTAGCAGCCTTATAATTTCAGCTGAAAAAAAAAGTATTCTGTGGATTCTCATCTATAAACATACTTTTTCCCAAGATAAAAGATACACGACACAGCATCAAACAGGAGCAACGAAATAAGGGCCTGAATGGTGACAGCTTTTCAAATTTAAAATGCTGATTTTCAACTGAAACAGATGAAGACAAGTAACTTTTATCTAGTCAAGCACAGACACACAACAGAGAACTGAACATTCAAACTCAACTGCTGACTTAATTGTGGGGAAATTGCTGTAACTTCTCAGGAGCAGACACCAGGAAATAACTCTCACAGTCCTGTAACCCCAGCCTGAGCCAGGCATTCCTGGCCAGGTCTGCCACAGGGATGGACAGACCAAGGGAGCACAGACTGGGAGAGCAGCCCAGCACCTGCTGCAGCCTGGGGAGCACCCAGCAAAGGCAGAGGGAGGCCACAGATGCAGCAGGAGGAATAGTGAGACTCCATTTCCCAGGAAGGAGCCCCAGGAGTGAGCACTTCCCCTGCAGGGGCTCCTTGGCCAGGAAAAAGACCCTTCTCCATTCTCCTCCTAAGGGACTTTGATCCTGGCCAGCTCCCATGGCCTTTGGTGGTGGCTTCCTTGCATTGTCACCGCTCCTGGCCACGTCTCAAGCATGCAAGCCCCTTGTGTGGCCAAGTGGAAGCAGGCAGGGTTTAGCCCAGAGGAGCACAAGTGAACAGGAAGCAGCTCGTTCCTGCGGAGGAACACACCGTCCTGCCCTGCCCTGCTCCCAGGCTGCAGCCCTGACAGCTCACGGGGAGCCTGGGCACATTGTCCCACTGCACAACCTGCCTGGGGCACAGGAAACGTCCCTGCCTTCCCCAGAGCCAACAGCAGCAAGGAAACCAGGCCTGTTCCCCTGCAGGGGAAATGAGGTCCCTTCCTCCTGGGGAGGGGAGACTGAAGCTGACAGGTCAAGTGGACATGACTGCTGGAATCAGGATTCCAAACAAAAGTTTCCTTCTGGGCACTGGTACAGGTTTCCCAGAAAAACTGTGGATCTTCCATCCCTTCAAGTGCCCAAGGCCAGGTTGGATGGAGCTCTGAGCAGCCTGGGACAGTGGAAGGTGTCCCTGCCATGGCAGGGGTGGCACTGGATGAGCTTTAAGGTCCCTCCCAACCCAAACACTCTGGGATTCTTGGGCTGATACCTTGACCCCAATTCAACCAAACACACATTTACATTTTGGGGCTGAAAAGCAGCACAGATGAAGAATCACTTCAATAAAATTGATAGTTTGCTCCTTCCCAAGCTAAAATTACAAATTCCAGCTCACAAACTCCTGTGCCCTCCCTCTGTGGCACAGACAGCACATCAGAGCCAGCCCCCCACACTGACCTGGCAGCAAAACCACTGCCCTGGGCAATGCCCATGTGGATCACCCACAGCAGCACAGCCCTCAGCCATCTTCCAGTAAGAATATAAACTCCAAATCCTGAAACTGTTGTTCTTTGAGTCAAAATGGGGTCAAATAGCAAAGAATTATTGAGCTCTTGTTGCTGTGCTACACTTTGCACTCTCCTGTGTGTGCTGCAACAGCAAAATACCACCTTATGCTTTACAAGGATTGAAGAAGGTGGGAGAGCAGCCCAAAGCAGTAATTTTCCAAGATTTCTTGTGCCTCCCTATATTTCAGCTCTCCAGCTATAAGAAAGGGATGGTTTGGGGGGCAGGGGCAGGTTTGTGGAGTACCAACCACAGCCAGGTGATCAGCAGGACACAGTGGACAGCTTTTAAACTGGAACCCAGTGGGTGGCCGGGTCAGAGTCCAACATCTGTGCTTTTTACAGGCAGTAGGGAAAGGTCCTTTCAACTTGCTGAGCAAAACCATCTCTCTTCCTTTGAAGTTTCCACTCCCCCAAGGCTGGCCAATAAACCACTCCTCATGAGCCATGACTGGAGATGCACAATCCCTGACCCTCTGGTGACCGGAGTGCTTCCAGCATCCACTTCCCCAGCACAGGCCACGTGTGCTTCCCAGAACACTGTCTGACTCAGGAGTGGATGTATGGCCCTCAAAAACCACCAGAGCACGTGACAGCTCCAGGGTGAATTCAATTTCTCAGATACAGATGAGCTTTCCGTCCTTTTCTTTTACAGTTTGGAGGAATTCTTCAAAGTTTTAGTCTCATTTGCTTTCAAAATAACAATCACAATGGAACTTGCTGAATCCTTCCTTCAGAGAAAATTCAAACTACCGCTGTCATATAGTGGAAAAGGTTTGTGGAAAAGCAGAAAGAATTTCATTCAAGTTTGAAGCATCAGAATTGCTTTTCTCCACTGTTTTTACCCAGCTATGCAGTGAACACCCAGACCAGCGAGCAGTGAAAAGGCCTGAAATGCATTTAAAAGGCTGGTGGAGATTCCAGTTCACAGACTGGGGCTGCTCCACAGAGTGGCTTCAGCAAAACAGGCTGGAAAACTGCTCACAGAGGGAAATAATCTGATCAGAAAACTCACATTTGTGTGACCACACAAACACACCTTCAAAAACCTGATCCTTTGCTCTTCAGCCTCACCAGACTCTGGAATTTTGACAAATTAATGGACAAACCAGCACAATTCCAAGCACCAATCTCCTACACTTTAGGCTGCCCCAGAGTCCAAAGGACTGAGAGGTGACAAACCTCAGACTGCTGAACTGATGACATTTTCCAATGTCATCAGCTCACACAATTCCTTCAGGTCTCTCCAAACATCCCCTCTCCTGTCCTGGGAGGTCCTTGAGCTCAACACTGAGGAAGCTGAGCCAAACTCCATGGATTTGGCTCCATGGACAGACAGTGGTGAGGAGTGGGATGCCCTGGGCTGTGTCAGGTTCAATCATTGAGAGGTCCCTTCTGGTCCCAAAATCTGTGAATTCAGGAACTGACCCAGCTCCATGCATATGGCATCTCATTACTGCGGTGGCAGGGGAGACATTTGGCAGAGAGGAGGAAATAAAAAGGGAAAACACAACTGCAGAGTCAGCCACATTGCACATTAAGCTTTTGATAGCCAGGTTGTACATCCAGATGCGAGGAACTAGAGTGAAGATCTCAGATAAATGATTCTGAAGCCTCTGCCTCAGCTCCTGCATTGCCATCTCCAGTAGGAGCTGCAATTCCAGTGGGAATGGCTGTTCAGATTGAATCCTGCAAGTCCCTTTCCACTTTTTCCTCCCTTCTCTGAACTTCTCTGCTCTCCCCTTTGAAATACCATCAGCTCTTCCGTGAAAGGCACACAGCAAAGGCATCACCTTGTCTGATTCGTGGCAACAGACTAGAGCACAAATTATGTTGCTGTCCTTCATAACTCTTTAAAAATACCACAAAACTCTGTGCAGCTTCCTTGCCAAGTCCCCTTTGTAAAGCCAACACTGTTACCTTGTGGAGCTGAGGAGAAATTTGGATAGGAAATTTCTAGCCCCTGCAGATGATCTGTAGGTGTTTGTCAAACAAGCATTTGACTTGTTATGGAGAAGTTTCAGGGCAGAGGGGAATAACTGGGACCCAGGAGCACTGAACTGCTTTGACAAACTTCCCACGTTCCATTTCCCTCTGTACAGACGCTGCATTTTCAGGGATGGAGGATCTCAGCCCTGCCTAAATCAGGCAGCAGCAGGAGATGTGGGGCAGCACCCTGTCCTGGCACAGGTCCCCCAGAAAGCACGTGGGATTTTGGGGGCAGGGGCAGCCCCCCAGCTCCCAGTCCTGTCACACTCCCAGGGCAGGGACACAGCTGAACATCCTCCCTCATCTCAGGGAACGTGCAGAGATTTGTGCACTGCCAGCCGAGGGTGGCAGATCTGCCACAAGGGCTGCCAGTGCCTGCACTCCAAGGTCACCAACATCTACCTAGAGGAATGCCTTCCCCTCATTTTCCAGAGTTTTCAGTGGAGAAATCATGTTTTAACTTGGGCTGGGACTTTCCAGGAGCTGGAGACCTCAGTGTCTGCCCTTCAGCAGGAGTGCAAGCACTTCCTCCTCTTTAAATCCTCAATCCTGCAGGACTTCTACTGAATACACTGAGAACTACCTTCACATTTTGCAGCAGCAGTTTTAATGAGCAGTAAGATGGTATAACTACTATTTTTTTGGTGACAAGTAACTGTAAGAAATGTTCCAGTCTCCTTTTCCAAGGAGCTCACCAATTCCAGTCTGTGTTAAAAAAAAAAAAAAAAAAAAAAAAAAAAAAAAAAAAAAAAAAACCCACCACCCAAAAAACAGCAAAGGACCCCCATTTCACCCTGGAAATTGGAACAGAGCTGCATTGCTGTGGGGTCAGGCTGGGGAAGCAGAGCACCCCATTTCAGTGTGGAAATGGAAATAGAGCTGCAGTGGGGTGGGGTCGGGCTGGGGAAGGAGAGCACCCCTGTTTCAGTGTGGAAATGGAAATAGAGCTGCAGTGGGGTGGGGTCGGGCTGGGGAAGGAGAGCACCCCTGTTTCAGTGTGGAAATGGAAATAGAGCTGCAGTGGGGTGGGGTCGGGCTGGGGAAGGAGAGCACCCCATTTCAGTGGGGAATTAGAACAGAGCTGCAGTGGTGTGGGGTCAGACTGGGGGGAAGGAGAGCACCCCATTTCAGTGTGGAATTAGAACAGAGCTGCAGTGGTGTGGGGTCAGGCTGGGGAAGGAGAGCACCCCTGTTTCAGTGTGGAAATGGAAATAGAGCTGCAGTGGTGTGGGATCGGGCTGGGGAAGGAGAGCACCCCATTTCAGTGTGGAATTGGAACAGAGCTGCAGTGGTGTGGGGTCGGACTGGGGGGAAGCAGAGCACCCCCATTTCACTCTGGAAATTGAAATAGAGCTACAATGGTGTGGGATCGGGCTGGGGGTAAGCAGAGCACCCCATTTCAGTGTGGAATTGGAACAGAGCTGCAGTGGTGTGGGGTCAGGCCGGGAAGCTGCAGCCCAGCCCCAGCCCGGCGCTACCGGCGCAGGCCGCGCGCCAGCCGCGGTGCCTGTAAACATCCCCACCGCCTTTATTGGCAATTACTGCTGAAGGTCACACATCAGCAGCAGGCCTAAATTCCAGGAAAAAAAGCTCTTCTTATGTAACTGCTGCCTGAATGTTGGCAGGTGCCCAGCGGAACAGCTCACTGCAATGTGGCTGGGAGGGGAAAAAGGAATATAAAAAAAAAAAAAAAAAAAAAAAAAAAAAAAAAAAAGCAAAGTAGGCCATCTCACAGCGCGATCGGCATCCTGCGCGTGCCACCTGCAGGTCAGCACCAACGGGGCCCTGCCTGGCAGGCCATCAAAGATTCATGGCTTCTCCGGGATGGGTGTGTTTAGTACCCAGGACTCGCACTGCAGGTGGAAACTGGGCCACGGTGTCCCCAAACGGCAGGCCTGGCCGGGAGGATGGACAGGAACCTTTCCCAGTGCCCCGCAGGGAGGGAGCTGGGCTGGGCTGGAGCACAGGGAGCCCACGGTGCAGCTCGGCATGCAACACCAGGAAATCTGCATTTGCATCACGCCCGCACTCCTCAGTGGGCTGAGGATTGCATTAACAGCACGTTAAGCTGTTGTGTCTAATTAGAAGCAGGGTTCAGTTCTTGCTGTTGTGTGAAGATTCACACTTGGTGGAAGAATTCACCTCGGCCCTGCAGCTCTTCCCTGAGACAGCAGCACAGGCTCCATCAGGAACAGGATCAGAGCAGCTCCAGCCCAGGAAGGAGGCCACCAACAGAGACTCAGCCCAAGGGCTTCTAAGGACAATGCCCTGCCTTGGGGTTTTGGCTTTATCACCTGAGACACCTGCACAGAGCCCTTCTATCTCCAAGACACCCTGTTGAGCCCTTCAGCTCCTGCTCCCACCCCATGCTCCAGGAGAGGCAAAGAGCAGCCACAGCACAACCCAAAGGCAACTCTGAGCACACAACTCCCCAGAACCAGGAGAGAACCAACACAACCATGGTGCCACTGTGGTGGGACACAGTTCCTCATGGTTTGGGTTTTCTATCAATGCTCCACTGCTTCTCCTTGGAAAACTGCAGCTGCTCCCTGTCCCTCATTTCCAGCACAAAGGGAATTACACATAAACCCTCAATAAAAGTGTGAGTTAGGACAGCAGCACCTCCTCTGCTGTTCCCTTCCACTCCACTTCTCCAGCACACAAAGCCCCCCAGCTCAGCCCAAAACTGTCTGGGGCTGGTGCCAACCCCACACTGAGGGGATTTCCTACCACTGGGTGAATTCCAGCATTATCCACCCACTTCCAAAGGACACTCCCTTATTCACTCACAAAAACGTTGAAGAGGGTCTGTCATGACTTTCTGTCACGACTTTCACTAACAAACACAGTTCTCCTGGCATTTTTATATCCTCTCCTTTTGGGACCCACTGCTCGCTGGGATTACCTTGCAGGACACAACTAAGATAACTCAACCTACATAAAAAGCCACCATGAAATCATGCCATCAACAGTTACTTCCCCCAAGGGAACAAGGAGCATTTCAGCTGATCAGAACAATTTAAATGTGCATAATTTTGACAGAAAATCAAGTTAATAATTTTACTAATAATGCAGAGTTTTGTATTCTTTGCCCTAAATGCTTACAGTTTCCAGGGCTGACAAGGGGGAAAAAAGGAAACCAGAAAACCCCAGGATTTCTGAGACTTGCCAGTGGTTCCAGCCCCATCTGAATCCCTTTCCCTACGCAGCCAGTGCTCAGTGCTGATGGTTATACACACACCTGCTCCCTCCATGCACTTGCTCCATTAAGGAGCAATAAAATTCCTTCTTTGCAGCCTCCAGACCAAATCCGAAATTGCTGTGCACGCTCTGGCTGATTTACTGCAGGCAAAGACAGCACATCACAGCCAGAAACCAAAGGGGAAAGAGTTTCACATTATGACTTAATTTGCAATTAAACAATTCAACTTTCTCTCTGAAGTTTCTCCAAGCTAAAATTATACATATACACACGTGCTATTCTGGGAAGCTGCAGCAGCACATCATCCAAAGGACCAGGCCTGGTGGAAACATTTCTGTGCTACAGGTTAACTTCTGGAATCCAGAGCAGACTACTGGTGTGTATGCCCCAGGTTAAAAGGGGAAAAACTGGGTTTATTAACAAAAGAAAGAAAGAAAAAAAAAGAGAAACAGACAGCAGAGCACCTCTGTAATGCCAGAAGTGTGTGTGCAGCTTGGGGATACACCTGAGATCTCATCCCAGCACAGCTCAGAGGTGACAGCAGGGCAGTAAATGAACTTGTACAGCAAGAAATTTGTCTTTCAGTTGAAAATCAGAGTCTGGGCAGAAAGCAGTGATGGGAAACCAGTTTTGTAGGGAAGGGACCTTCAGCTCCAGCCCTAAAAGCCCTCCTGAACAGAAAACACCCTCCAGGCCAGCTCTGGGTGATGTGCCCAGCATTTGTCCACTTTAGTGACAAATAGTTTGGCTTTCAAAGCCATTTCACCAGGCAAGGTCTCCAAATATTGCATTTTCAGAATGAAGTTTACCCAGTGGATTCAGGTGGTTAACATCAAAATTAACAAGTCACACCGTAAATTGCTTTCTGTAGATTTCATTACCTACTCCACTAAATAAAGGTCAGAAATGCTTTAGACATTTTAAGTGGTTGAGCTTTGTTCCAAATAAAAGGCTGGCTTGGGAGAGAACACAGGAAACAAAGCACTGAGAGGAAAATATTTCTTTTTTCCGTGGTATTTCAGTAAAATAAGGTGCCAGTCAATCACTTTCTCAGTATTATACATTTATGCAAATTCCACACCCACACCAGGGTTTTTTTGAGCTGATGAGGAAGTTGCACAGCAGAGGCAGCCCAGCTCCCTCCGCCCTGCGCTGCTGCCCCGACCAGACAGCAGGCTTGTCAGAGTCCTTGGAAAGCTCCATGTCACTTCAACTCCAAGTTTTCCCTCAAAGAGGGCTTTCCACCCAGAAACAGCTTCCCAAGCCACCTATTCCTCAGGGTTACACAGCAGCCATGCGTGGCCTCGCAGCCAAACCCCAGCGGGGCACGGCAAGGGCACTGCGATGCTCCCACGAGCTGCAGGACTGTCACCTTCCCTTCCTGGGAAAAGCAGCAGCACAGTTTCTGCACAAGGACCTCCCCTCCCCAGTCCCACCTGCACCCACCTTCCTCCAGCTCCTGCATGGGCACCGTTAAAGCTCACTATTTAGCTTTCCAAATACAAAATAACCCCTTCACACTGACACAGGAACGGTGGCCAAGTGCTAAATGCTGATTGCTTAGAGCAGTTTATCCTCCAGATCTGATCCTAAACTTCACAGGATCTACCACGGCACCAGCTGACTGCAGACTACCAAAAATGATAACTCCATCTGGATTAATATTCCGAGAAATGACATATGGAATTAGTTATGGTAACTATTCCCAGGATAGACACACAGCAGACTGAAAACTCCACTAATTCACTGACACAGGCACACAAATCAGAACGCTCAGTGCTGCAGAGACAGGACAGATCACAGGGCTACTGGTAAAACAAACACCATAGAAACAACACCGGAGAAAAGAAATAAAATTAAAACCTCAGCATTATCCAATTCAATGGTAATCTGCCGGGAAAGAAAGAAGGGGAAGAATTGAAAGCAAGGATTAGTAAGAGAAACGAAACATAAATTTCATATAAGGATCTTATAAATCATTTAACACTTTAATGCTGCAATCCAACATTGTTTTTGCAGTGGGCATGAGGAACATCTGCCAGCGCCGGGTTAGGGAACAGACCCTGCTGGGAACGCTGTGCCAGCAGCTTGGGAGGCAGGATGTACCCTGGCTTTGTTCCTGTGCCAGGGACAAACCACGTGGGCAGGCTGACCCAGAGCCAAGGACTTCACCCTTGGGCACGGGAGTGTCACGAGCCCTGAGCAGCAGCAGCAGCAGCTCAGGGGCTGCGTTTCCACTCTGGGGGGGAAAATGGAGCTTCCCAAAGCGAGTCCTGCCGAGCTGAGGAGAGTCAGCTGGTAGGCACCCGGAGAGACGTGCATGAATGACATGTTTCAGCACAGTGAAAAACTTGGGTCTAGCCTACACTGTCAATGTAGTGCAGTTTTGTGCCTATTAAATACTCCACAGTATGCTCCCCGTCACTGAGCCATCCTGAGCGCGTGCCAAGCGAGGAGTCTTCAGCAATATGGAAAAATTTGAGCCTTCCCACAGGCTTCTGTACATCTGTGCTCTGCCCACGGGTTCTGCTCGCTGCTGAGGAGCCCCAGCTGTGGGAGCAGGGCTCTGGGTGACAGGAGCAGTGTCCTCCTGCACTGCCCACCCTGCTCAGGGACACGGGCCAGCATGGTGAGGAGACCTGTGGGCCGGGAGAGTCACGGCAGAGCAGGAGCCCTGTGCATCCCTACATCCTTATGTAAGTCAGGTTGCTCCAGAGAGCACCACGTGGGGCTGCAGCAGGACCACAGGCACTGCCAGAACCTCCCCAGAGCTCTGGGGCTGGACACGGGTGGGGAGGGACAGCTGAGAGCCCGGGCACAGGGACAGGACAGGCACTGCCAGAGGTTTAAAGGGGTCCTTAGGAAGGAATCCTTCCCTGTCAAGGTGGGGAGGCCCTGGCACAGGCTGCCCCATCCCTGGAAGGGCTCAAGGCCAGGCTGGGCTACGGAAGGTGCTCCAGGGAGGGAACTGGGTTGTCTTTAAGGTCCCTTCCAAGCCAAGCCTTCCCATGGCTCTGTGCTCGTGAGGTCAGTGAGCTGCTACAAGGGTGAGCTCTGCACCTGGATGGATGGAACCACCTCTAGGCAGGGACTCCAGGATTTACAGCAGGCTTTTTACAATACAAGAGGGGTTTTTCCTTCTCTTCTCTTTTTTTTTTTTTTTTTTTTTTTTTTTGCAAGATTTTTTCGGGCTTTTTACAATACAAGAGGGGATTTTCCTTCTCTTTTTTTTTTTTTTTTTTTGTTACATTACAGGATGATTTTAAAAACAAAAGGTGCTACCTTTTAGGTGGTGACTAAATTCAGTTCTCTGAGTCACAAGGGAGAATAAATCCCACTGCAGTGCTCACAGCCAGACAGTAAAAGCTGTTCTACTACTACTGACAGTCTATCTGTGAGCAATCAGCTGCTGCTTCCGACTCGGAAATCACTTCACAGGCAGGCATATCCTGACTCCTTATGTAACTGAGCCACTGCTTCAGAAATCAATGCTTCTGCCACACTTTGAAGATTTTTTAGCACCTTGTGGGGTTCTCCATGGTCTGAATGGTGCAAGGTATGTTAACTGCAGCTTCTAGAAATACTGCTTCATCCAAGTTAGCTGAATGAAGCCTAAGAAACTCATAGGAATTAATTTCCATTTTGGAAAATCTCTCAGTGGCAAATTACATTTAAGGAAAACTCTTAAAGCTCTGATTTGGGTTTCACTGGTGTCTAGTATACACAATATGCATCACACACTGCTTTTATTACTTAAGGTGACCTTGGGAGGCAGTGGCTCCTGGCTGTTTTAAGAGGAGAGGACACACTGATCTTCTGGAGAAGTGCAAGATCTATGGTTACACTGACTCTGTTACAGCCCCAGACTGAACACCAGGAAATACCAGCACCCATTAGAGGATCACCAGTCCCACTCCTTTCCCAGGAGCAGCCTGGCCACAGCCAGCCCCTTCCAGCTGGGATGTCTCAGAGAAGGGACCTTGAGGAGAGGACAGAAGGTGATGCCCAGCACAGGATTCAGCTACTTGGGCAGAGGACAATGTGCCCCAAGCTGACACCTGCAGCTGTGCCCTTCCCTGCTCCCTCCCCATCCCACAGGGATGTGCTGCCTTCCTGCAGCTGGCCAGGGAATTCCCTCAAGCCCAAGAATTCACTCAAACCACTGCTGCTGCACAGGGAGACAGTCTCCAGGCAGGAGCAGAGCAGCAGCTGGAGCTGGGCTGGGCTGGCAGCACTGGGAAGAGCCTTCCTGGCAGGGCAGGGAGCACAGCCCTGGCCATCCCTGCCCTGAGGGCATTTTCCTGGGAGCCTCCTGTCCCTGGCACTGCCTGTGCAGCCTGGGTGTGCTGGGAGCAGCCCACACGTGCACACCCATGTGTGTCAGGCTGCCACTGCTCCCTCCCCAGAGCCCTGGCACCACGTCCTGCTGCTGCCTCCTGGTGACATTCCCAGCTGGCCAGGATGCTGCAGGCTCCTCTGCCTGTGGAGCATCTCCCTCCCTGGCAGCTGCTACAAACGATTCCTGCTGTTCTCAAACTCTGACCTCTAAAGTTTTTGCCCTTTCTGCTGTGAATTGAGCATGAGCAGCAGCTCCAAACCCATTTGCGGGGGAGAACTGGACTGAGGCACCACCTGCTCCTGGGCACAGCCTCCCCGGGGCAGTGACAGCCCTGCCACACCACAGCTCCCCCAGTCCCCACTCCCAGCTGCTCCCCAATGCAGCCTGTGCTCCTCTGCACCCACTGGTGCCATGGGAAGAACCTCATCTGAGCAGAATTCCAGGAGAATCTCCAAATCCCAGTCTCAGCTGACTGTAACCACTTCTAGAAACACAAACATATGGGTGCATACACAGCCTCCTGATGGAAATAAAGAATAGGTTTGTACCTACAGAAAAATGTTCCTCTCAACCAATCAAGAGTTCTATGTAGGAAAGGGAAAGAAGAAACATGGGTGGGTGTACAGAGAGTTTCCATCTAAAAACCACAACAAGATTGCTCAGTTGTACACAAATTCAAATTAACTGCAAAACACCCTCCTGTTGCAAGGTTACATGACCTGAAGAGTCACCTAGACCTGGGAAGCAGATAAAGATATTACAGCCTTCAGAAAAAGGTAACAAAATGGGTATTTTAGAGTGCCAGCAACTGCAGGGATTAGACTTAAACCTGCCAGTCTCAAGAAGAAAAGCAACAGAAACAAGCTTAACTTCAAATATGATTTGAAAGGTATTAGTTGATTAAAAATGTTTTGTCCCTGCTCCAGCCTCAAAGAGCTTACACATAGAAAACAGCTTGAAGAAGCAGGAGCTTTATTTTCCTTTACTGAATAAAGCCAGTGTTTAACAGAATGATGGACTGTACCTTACCTTTTCTCCATAGCCTCTATCTTTGGTCATCATTTCCCTGAGCGTCTGTAATACCTTAATACACAGTTTCTCCTCATTCTCCTCCAGCAGCTGCTTTGTGTGCTTAATTAACCTGAAAAAAAGCCATCAACCAGGTTAGTGCAAACATTCTAAAAATGGGGTAAGATATATGTGCTTATCTTCACTGGTTTGTGCTGCAAACAAGGTTTATCATCATGCTTGTTACATAAGCACTTCGAAGCCTTCTCTCCAGAGCAACACCTGACAGCTACCAGGGGAAGCTGTGGGCAGGAAAACAGCCAAAAAACCCCTATGGCTGCAGGCAGCAAGGAACCAGTGGGATCAGGACCTGATGGTCCTCCAGAACAACCAGTTAACAGTAAGAAATCTATTCCACTTGCTCAAAAAACAGACAGAGCCCTGGAGGGTGCAACCCCAAATCCATCCCACCCAGCACTTGGGACTGACTCAGTGCTCAGCTTCCACAACCTCTGTACAGAGCCCACCCCTCCAGGAGGTGACAGCATCTGCTCTGAACTGCCCTCTAAATGACCTTGTAATCTTCCCCTTTCCTTCCCTCTAGCTGTGGTGATGCCCATGACAACAACTGATCCTGATGTATTACCCCAGGAATGTTCCTGAGGTGCTGGGTGGAAAGCACTTATCAATAACTGGATCAGCTCAAAATGAAACTCATTTATACAACTGCTCAGGACATTTGCATCCTGCAGCAAACAGACATTTTTAAGCATTAGATGGGAGAACATATCAACCAGTCTTTGCCCATTCACACAAGCAGTTTTTCTTCCCCACCAAGGACAAATTGCCTTGACCATATCACAAAATACTGATTTTTACAGGTATTTCAGAGGATATCAAGTATTTACCAAGCTGGGCAAGAGGGCTCCATTCCACAGGGCATGGGAAATTTGGGAAAAAGCAAAACAAGCCAGACTTCTAAGACAACTTACTTGCAAATGAAACCTCCACTTTCACATTTCCTCCTGGCATCCGTGTTCTCTGGGAAGAGCAGCTCAGGCCTGTGGAGCACATCCACCAGCACTGACAGCTCTGCCTGGACCAGAGGGCGCAGGCGATCCTCCAAGGCTGACACGATGTCCTAGGAAAGAAACAGCCACACCGGGTTCAGACAAACATTAACACCACAGATCCAGAGCAGAATTCACGTTACTAACGGTGGATGAGGGGCAGGACAATTAGGTCTGTCCTGCCTGAATAAACTAAAAGACCCGAGGGTTTGGTCAGGTGTGACTTTCAGTTCTGCAGGGGAAGGGGGGCTGTGCAGTCACCTGTAACCTCTCGATGATGTTCCTGTAGTCCCTGGAGGCGGCGAGCACCGAGTCCCTGCGCGCGGCGTTCCGCGCCGTCATGCGCCAGTTCATGGCCGTCTTCTGCACGATGTTGTGGGACTTCAGGAACAAGTTGTTCACCTGACTGTCCAAGTCCACGGGAATGGCAATCGCTCTGCTTTTGGCTGCAACAAGCGGAATCAGTGGGAACTGAGACCCTGAGCCCGTGAACCAACACAAAAACAGGACAAAGGTCTATGCAGTCCCTTCCCTCTACAAACTCTCCTTCCCAGGCTGAGAGGAAACAGCCTCAAGTTGCACCAGGGAAGGTTTAGATTAGACACTGGGAAATTAGGACATTAGGATTTTTTTTTTTTTTTTTCACAGAAAGGGTTATAAAGCATTAGAAAGGGCTGCCTAGAGAGGTGGTCAAAAAACATTTGTTTGTGGCACTCGAGTTCATGTTTTACTGGTGAGCACAGTGGTGGTGCTAGGCTGGCAGCTGGACTTGACCACCTTAAGAGACCTTTTCCAATCTTAACCATTCCATGACTCTTTGAGTGCATTTTAAACAGGGCAGGGTCAGGCCTGGGCAGGATTATGTTTAGAGGCTTCCACACCTCAGAGTTGTTACTGTTGTTTGAGGTGTGGGAGTAGGAATCCTTCCCTAAACACACACCTCCAAGAGCTCGTGCTGGCACACGTGGACACACAGCAGCAGAACCTGACCCCATATCCAGTACAAGCTACTCCTTGTGGACACTGAAAGTGGAGCAAATTTATGGGCAGGAGTGGCACTCCCAGCTGCACTAGGGAAGGGTCAGGCTGGACAGCTGGAGGAACTCCTCCCTGGAAAGGGTGCTGAGGCTTTGGCACTGCCCAGGGAGGTCTGGAGTGCCCATTCCTGGAGGTGTCCAAGGAAGGGCACGATGTGTCACTCAAGAGCTCTGAGCTGGGGACAAGGTGGGCACTGGGCACAGCTGGGACTTGATGATCCTGGAGGGCTTTCCCAACCTCAGCAATTCCACGAAAACCATCTCCCTGCTGCAGACCAACAGGATTGCAGGGAGTTCTGAGGTTAGACAGAAAAAGCACTTCAGGTGACAGTGACAACACCCACTGCTCAACCACAATGATCTGTGAGTTATCCCACCTGCAGGACACAAACCACACTGTCCCCGTGGCAGGATGACACACCAGCAGCCAGCCTGGATGGCTCCACTGGAGCAGGCAGCTCTGCTCACCCCCACTCCTTACCTACGTCGGAGAGCACGCGGATGCAGCTCTCCACAGAGGCCTTCTGGCTGGGCATGAGCCAGGTGCAGTGGTACACCCTGAACACCCCCTGCAGCAGCTGCACGAACACGGGCTGCCGAGTCTGCAAGGCAAGCACAGCACAGTCACAGCCACAGCCCTGAGCAGGGCTCAGCTGCTCCCAGTCCTGCTGGCACTCGCCAGTCCCTTCCAGCTGGTCTGCAGCACTTGCTGGGCAACTCCCCGTGGTGGCAGGGTATCTACCACGGGATCAGCAGCTGGATGGGAAGGGTGGGAACCAGTGCTGGAAGGGAGAATGAAACAGGAGCTTCTGCAGCAGAAAGGCCTGCTAATTGAGGCTGACTAAGCAAAGGAAGTGAGCAGTCACCTTCATCTGTTTTATCAGAGCTATCAGCAACCCTAGCACACAGATTCCTCTTTTAGTGTTGACCAGCAGCTGACTCAAGAGGCCACAGGTAAATGGGGCTTGGCTATGTGACAGCAGAGCTCCAGAGTTGGAAACTCACCATTCCAAGCATTATTAGCTGGTATCCAATTCACTAAGAAAGCAGCTGTGTGTTATTTGGAACACAGGCAGTGGTTAGTGGCAAACACTGCAGCTGCTTTGGATCAGCCAAAATCAAGGTGTGGTTTTCACCCCTGAATTTCACAAGGTGATCTTCCACTACAGAAAGGTGAGCTGCTCCAACACACCCAAGCCCATGAGCTCTGTTCTTTCACCTTTGCAGCTGCCCAACAACAGTGACCAAAACTCCATTTGGTTTTGTACAGTGATTACTTAGTAGAAGAACATATTATAACCTGTAGAGGAAAGAGCATTTGAAATATTTCAATCTGAGAGGGAGCACCCTGTGTCCCTGTGCCCACTAGCTATGGAATGTTTCTATCAGCTACAGGAACTACACCACAGTGCAAACACCACAGGACTTAGGAACCAGGGAAAAAATACCTCATTAATTCTGGCCAACAGTAAAGCCTGTTTGCAAGAAAAAAGAGGAGTTAGAGTAAAAAGCCAAGTCTATCAGCTAATTAAAGCTACTAGATCAATCAAATAAAACACCATTACAAAATATACAAAGAGGAGAACCAAAATTCAAGCCCCCAAAATTGCTAAGAGGCAAATACCCATTATCCTTTCTGGAAATAAGCCAAACACCAAAAACCATGGCAAACAACAGCATTCACCCAGGGCCCTGAAAATAGCTGCATGTTTGGATCTAAACCACCCACATTCAGTTCATGTCTAAAGACTTTTTTGGTCTTAAAAACCCTTTAAGGTGTTTCATTTGCTTAAACAAGGTCAATAAATCAAACAGGAAATTTACTCCATGTCCCTCATGTCTGCTTACTGCACTTGGGAAGGGAAACCTTGGGCAGCAACAACTTTGGAGGCAAACAGGCTGAACAATGTTTGTTAAAGAGAAGCTGTGGGCAGCTGTCCTTTGCCAAGAGATTTGTGTTCTTCTAATTTTATGTGATTTGAACCACATGATGGATGGACAAGGTGTTCCCTGAACTAGCAAGGCTGACTCAGGGCAGGAGGAATTTCAGACACACAAGCCCTGACATGAAGGAGCAGGAGGCAAGAGGAGGCTGGCTGGGATGAGAAGGTGCAGCAGGAAGGGCAGGGAGGGACTGAACCCAGGGCAGAGTGGCCACATCCCCTGCCTACAGAGATCAGCCCACCTGCAGCACCTCAGAGGGGAGGAAATCCCACCTGGAGCAGGGATGGACACCAGGCAGGTGGGACAACAGGCTGTGCTCCTCAGGGAGGAGAATCCCTGGGTATAGACAAGAGTATTGACAGGCAGGAAAAGGGAGAGAAACCACTTTTAACTTGGAGATGTGGAGGAAAGATGAATCTAGGACAAGGCAGATCTATCAACTAAGATGGGAAAAGAGGTGAACCAAGTGATTTCATCTTGCTAGACAGAGGGGGAGATTGAGAAACTAAAGAAAAACTGCTGATATAACATTAACAGATGGCTAAAATAGGATGGCAAGATGTGTATTCAAATGCTGCATCTCAGAGATGACAAGTGAGAGCAGGGCAGCTCAGGTACATGGCACAGAGGAAGGGCAGAGCCCAGGACAAGGCCACAGTCTCCATGTCTCACTCTTTGAGGAGCACAGAAGGTGCAACAGCAACCTAAGTCACCTGAGGAGCAAATCAGCTGCTGCACTGCTCACTCAGGTGAGGTCAGAGACAGGCAGGGGTAGGACTGCATGAGCTTTGAGACCTGGAGATTGCACTGCAAACACTTGCCTCTGGCACTACCAGGTTGCATCAAGTCTCAACAACTGCCCCTCTCAGCCTCCTGCCAGAGCTGCCAGACACCTGACCACTCCACCCACACCCTGCCAGAAAGTTATTTATGCATAAAGAACAGTGTTATCTCTGTGCAAATATAAATATTAGGGCTACATCCTGACTCTGCTGCTCTGCTGTACAACTCTCTGCCCTCTCCTCTTCACAAGTGTTTCAAGCTCCTCTTCCACATTTCTCCAACTTCTGAACTAGGCCAAAGTCTACTTGGTGAGACACATGAGAGCTTCTGGATTTTTGTTCTGAATCCTCTTTTTTAAGGGCAATTAGAATCTTTCTGTAAAATATGCTGTCCTTAACCAATCACCCTCGCTCCCTCTGTGATATCTGTGGAAGGGGTTGGATGAGATGGGCTTTGAGGTCCCTTCCAGCACAAACCATCCTGGGATTCAATGACACACAAGAACTCTCTACAAAAGACCTCAGTGGTAGCACAGAGTTGAATGCACTGATGAATTCGTGTGACACTTGAGCTTCTCTAGAAGAACATTTGGACTGTGACCTACACGTTTTTTCCATTTCTACAGCAAAAAGAGCAGTCTGGTCACCAAGAACTGCGTTGTATTTCCTCCCCAGTTACACCACCACTGCTCCCCTGTGTTTCCTTTGCACTGTCAGTGGCACCAAGGGAATGTACACAGGAGTGCTCTCCCTGTCTGTGCATGTCCCCACCTGCAGGGTGGTGCTCTGGTCGGAGAAGGGGGAGCTGAAGAAGGTGGTGACGATGCTCATGACGATCTCGGTCACGTACTTCTCCAGGATGGAGTCTGCGTGCTTCCTGTCACTGGTGTTGTTGCAGGCCTGCAGCACAAACCACAGCAGGGTCAGGGGCAGCTCACCAAGGCAGCTGAGACTGCAGTTCCTCATGTCACACTGTCCTGGTCCCAGTTCAGTGACACTGGGGCTCTGCACCTCCAGCCCAGAGCAGAGCCAGCGCTGTTCCTGGTTTGGTGTGCTGGCCCAGAGCACGGCTGGGGGAGGGAAAAACCACAGTGTCTTGGAGGAAGGCAAGAGCAGGATGGGGAGGACTGAGGTGTAATGCTTTCGTATGGGGAAATACTTGGAATCCCAGGCAAAAAGCCATATGGCCAAATAAACACCAAGCCTGGAAAACAATCTGTCCTGACCTGCCAAAAAACGCTGAGTGCTGCTCAGGAAGGAGCTCAGTGATGCTGGCCAGAATAAGCAGGCCAGGTGGCAGGACAGAAAAGGCACTGGACAAAGGAGCAGGGTGTGGAGCTTCACTGAGCTTTGGTTTGGGCTTGGATTTTTTCTTTTAAAAAGGAAAATATGAATGCGTTCCATGGAATATGACTAATGAAATCCACAGGCACAAGGAAAAGGAGACACTTATTTGCAGGAACAGAGTATTCAAGGTACTTATTGCCTTGATGCACTGGGATGTCTTATCCTTGCTGCTCTGGAATTAAGAGGTTTTTAAGCTGAATTCAGTTCCTTGGTGCAGATACATTACCCGACAGATGTCCACCAGGAAGTTCTCAAACAGCTTCCACATGTGATTACTGGTGTAAATCTCTTTCATTTCTACTTCTGTATCCACATAGCAGTGATTCAAGAAGTTGATGTATGCTATTTTGACCTAAAAGTAGAGAAAATAATTAATAAAGGATAAGAACCTGAGTGGTGGCATGAATGAATATAATGTCACATTAAAAGTGCTACACAGATAATTGGGAATTCTACTTCTTCCTTTCACTTAAACACTGGTGAAATTTAATGCCATGAATAGCAAGACACCATCCAATAAAAAACCACCAGGATTACTGCAGACAAAACGTCAGCACAATAATAATTTCCAGTTCTGCAGAACCATCTGTTCAAGGTTAGCAGCACATCCATAAACCTCTTTGCCTCAAGAACCCTATAAAACAACCAAGCACAGCATCACATTCCCACTTGCAGGGTAAGGAGGAAGTAGTAAAGGATTTAACTTGACTGTCCAGTGTGTGCCAACAGCAGCAGCAGGGAAGGACTGCAGTTCCCAGCTCGCTGCCCACCTGCACCAAAAAAGGATTTAACTTGACTGTCCAGGCTGGCTGTGGGTGCCAACAGCAGCAGCAGGGAAGGACTGCAGTTCCCAGCTCGCTGCCCACCTGCACCAACCCCTTGCCAGGCCAGACCCAGCAGTATCAACCCTCTCACCCAAACCCAGCACATTCCTAAGACAAACAGCTCAGCTCTCCTGCAAGCCCTCACCTCAGGTATGCAATCCTCGTGGGTCACCACCCTGACAATGTCATCCAGAGGGAGCAGGGAGTTGCATTTGATTTCTGTGTAGACGTTTTTGCCCTCTGTGCACACAGCCAGCAGCTCCACCAGGTGGATGTGGTACATCAGGGGGCTGTTCTCATCCATCCTGTCCCTCTCTGACCTCATCATCTGCACCAGGGTCTGGAAGGAGGCTCTGTCGTTGTAGAAGACCAGCACATCTTCCCCTGCATTCACCAGCTGAGGGCCAAGGAGAACATTCCATCAGCAGAGCCAAGCCTGGGATCCCCCCACAGCATCCCCTCGTGGGGGCTGTCCCACTGCTGCTCCCCAGCCCCTCAGGGCAGCTGGGCACTGCCCTCAGGGACACAGGGCTCCAGGAGGACATTCCCATTTAACTGACCCCTTCTGAACCACCGAGGAAATTCAAAGCCAGCCCAGCTGCCTGCTAGCCAGAAGCTTTGCTAAGAAGTTTGTGACTTTCCATTGTGCCTTTCCATGTCACCTCAGGTGACTTCCTAAGGCAGCTGTGGACAGCCCTGTGCTGCTGGAGAGCTGCCCAGGGATGGGAGGACTGCAGGGCTCACTCCTTCCACCCTTCCAACAAACACCAGCCATTTTCCAGGGCCAGGGAGTGACACGTCAAGTGACACACTGGAGATTTCCATCAGCTTCACGTTTGACACCTGGCTGGCCATGATTCCAGAGATGGAACTCCAGGAAGGGAAGGAGATGGAGCAAACTGAGCCCTGGTCCACTGCTGAGCACACAGCTGGAGGGATCCAGGGCTGTCCTCCTAGGGTTTGGGGAAAACAGCAGGGTAAGATGTAGAAAAAACCCCCTGGGCAGCTGCTGACCTTGGGGGAGCCCCTTGCTGAGCATCTCACACTCAACTAAGTGTTGAGAAGCTAATGAAGCTGGTTTTGAGCTGAACAACAAAATATGGAAGATTTTTGATCCACCCATCAGGACTGATGCTCAAAAGGCAGATCTGACAAATCTGATCCTGGGGCTCCCCCTGCTGAGGAGGCCAAAACATTCCATCAGATGTGCAGATCTGCCAAACAGATCCCATCCAATATTCCCCTTAAAGGCATTCATTCACCCTTCTCTGACCTCTCCCTTTTATCCTGGCTCCCCAGTTTCCAGTTTCCCACACACCTAAAGCCAATCCTCATCCTCTTCCCCTTCACACTTGAACAGCTGAGTAAGCACATCTTGCTAAGACTATCTGCAAGGCCTTGGAGAGCCAGGACAAAGGAGAATGGCTTCAAATTGAGAGCAGATTTAGATGGCAGGAAAAAAAAGAGTGGTGAGGGCCTGGCACAGCTGCCCAGAGAAGCTGGGGCTGCCCCATTCCTGGAAGTGCCCAAGGCCAGACTGGATGGAGCTTGGAGCACCCTGGGATAGTGGAAGGTGATTCTCTGGTGGTTCTATGATTTCATAAAAATCTCTCATTAAAATGCTACCATGGTGAAATTCTCCTTCTGCTTTAGTGATCTTGAAATTAAACTACTTCTCTTCAAGCCAATTTTGCTAGACAAAGGCACCCTTGCTTCATAACCCCACCTACATGCTGCTGGGTACAGGCCTGGGAAGTAACTCGTGCCATTAATAACCAACCCCTTGTTACACCTGTGAGTCAGGAGCTCAGAGAGCTTTTGGTCACAAAAAGCCTGAGCTTCCTGGGAGCTGTAATGCTCTTTTTGCATGGTGAGAGCTGTCAGCTTCTTGGCAGTCCCCGAAGCGAGAGGATCAATTTGTCATGTTCACCAACTGCTATGTGCAAACTTCTGTTCAGACCCTGCAAATCTCTGCAGCTCTCACCTCAGCCATTACCATATCTTGGCATTTCTTAATGAATTTCCCCTCTGCCTTGACTATGGTCTGCAGGAACTTGATGTACTGAACGTTCCTGCCGTGCGTCTCGATGCAGTGGACGAAGTGCTGAACCACGCGCTCGTTGATCTCGCTGCAGAGCTGGAAGTTGTTCATGAAAATGTGCTGCATCGTCACTGCTTCCAGGATCTGATGGAGGGGATCAAAGGAGCAAGAAGTCAGAAAATCAACAACTCACCACATCCCCACTGGGGTTAGGGTAAAGCCACACTCCTCTGGGTGCAGGGCTGAAGGGAACTTTGCTGGGGACCTCAGCTTTCAACACCACTGCTCCTATCTCAGCCCATTTTTCACTCCAATTCAGCCTCTTGAACTTTCTACACTGAAACTACCCTAAACAAACATCTTGCCAACTTTTGAGGCTTTAGAATGAAAACAAAATGTGACCTCTTCAACCAGTCTTGCAACAGAACAGCCCCAGAGGTATCACCAAGGACAGTGCAGTCCCTTCTCTTGCTAGAGCAAAAAAATAAATCACAGCCTGAGGTTATTCTTACCCCTGGGTTAAGGAACAGGTTTATGTGCTTGTGCAGCAAGGCCTGGTTCTGTTGGTTCCCAGCACAGAAATTCTGCAGGAACTCGTGTGCAAGCTTCATTATCTCCTGCATCCTCGTGTCTTCAGCCTGGGATTGCATGACAAAGAAGAGGGGGTTAAAAAGAATCCAAAGGTTCACCTTGAGGTGAGCACAGGATGAGCCACAGCTCCAGCAAGGGAACGGTCACGTCTCTCACACCCCGAAGGAAAACAAACCTCCACCCAGTTCACAGACATTTGGGATGAGCTGGGCCAGCTCCACGCTTCCAAAGAGCGTCAAAAATAAAGCCCATAATAGAAATTACAGTAGTTTATTCTCTAAAAGCGCCTATTCCGCAGCCAGGCCTGCCAGCAACGTGCTTGAGTCACTTCTACTCTTCTGAACACGCCAGCCCCTTGGCCAAACCACACATCATCACCTCGGGGCTGCCCAGGAAAGCTGCCACGTCCCTCTGCAGCGCCTTCCCGCAGCCACGCACGGGGAAGCTCACGGCAAGGCAGGGATGGAAAGCTGCTTTTGCACCAGCTCAACCCAATTCATCTTTACTGGAACCTCCACACTCCTTGCAGCCTTCCAAGCACTGCTGAGGAACCGGTGCCCTTCCTCTGACGTCAGCCTGGATTCCCAACCCAGCGATGGCAGGAGCCGCGCTTTGGAAAATTACTGCCTGTTTTTATTTTTAAGGAATTTCATATCTTTCCAAGGGTGAAACCCCTTCCACACTGCCTGTCTGATGCACATTCACACGTAGGGGACAGAAAGGTGATGATAAGGCGCTGAAGGGTGCTTTTGCTGCTGATTTTTTAGCAAAATGTGACGCAAGAAACCACGAGAATTAACATTAATCAAAGCTACTGTGTAGAATTACTGGTTCTCAGAAACCTGGTGAGTTTGAAAGGGAGGACAGCAGAGTGACCAGGAAAATGTGAAGAGGTGCCTCACCTCAGTACTGATAATCAGTACTGTCACCTGTGATTAACGAGCAGCCAACATGATGACCTTGGGGTGTGCTGTGTCAGCACAGCCTGCTGCTCCACAGGCTCACAGGCACAACCCAGCCCTGGTGGGCTCCAGCCTGCACAGCTGCCAAGTGTTAGCCCTGATAAGGCTAACTAGGAGCAGCAGACCTCACCTGGAGAGCCAGTGGGTCTTTATTTGCCTCTAAGGGAGAGTTTAGGACTCTACAGCTGGGGGAGGGTCTGTATCTACTGCTCATAAAACCCCTGGGGGACCCTCCCACCCCTCCTTGTCCCCAGGATGGTGCTCACCCAGCTGCCTTACAACGAGGGTCTTGCTTCCATCAACACAGCTTTACCTCACATGTAAAGCTCAGAGCTGAGCCTTAATTCTGAAGTACAATGCGTGAATATTTCTTCAGGCAATCTGTATATTCAAAGGCTTCAAATAAACAGAGTTTGTCTGAGCTCCTTATTTCTGAGAGTGGGTATTTCCTAGACTGTGAGGCTACATAAACCAGCCTCTGTGCATCCAATCCACAGGGAGGAGGTTCAGGGAGATTCAGAGGAGGTATGAAAAGCCTGTCAGCACGACACAAAGCCCCACCTTCTCGTAAGGGATCTGCAGCAGCTCCAGCACCACGGCGTGAGCTCCCATGTTCCTCAGGAGTCGCTGCTGCTGCTTCCTGCTCTTCCTCACCGAGGCCCCCTCCTGCACGCAGAGCTTGCTGAGCCGCAGCAGGATCTGCAGGAGACACTGGCCTTAGAGCCCAGCTCTGGCTTTTCTTCCAGAGAACGCCAGGTCCCAGAGAGCAGCACCAGGGACCAACTCATCTGCACGGAGCAGAGCGGCTCCAGGCAGCCCCTCGTGGCCCAGGCTCCATCCGTGGCATCTGACTAGGGCTGCTGGACTTGGATGATCCTTGTGGGTCCCTTCCACCTCAGGACACTCTACAGTTCTGAGATTCTACGCTCCTGCAGAACTCAGCCATGTCAAGTGAACACAACATCAAGCTCCACAGCAGAGCCACAGACACACCTTCAGCTCACACCACACCAGCACCACAGCACGTTCCTCATCTGGTATTTTCTACATTAAATTTCAACAGCAAAGTGGCTTTGAGTGCAAGGTACTCAGGACAGGGCAAATTAAATGGCTTCTCCCCTTG
The DNA here is from genome assembly GCF_017590135.1 of Pyrgilauda ruficollis. NCBI lineage: Eukaryota > Metazoa > Chordata > Aves > Passeriformes > Passeridae > Pyrgilauda > Pyrgilauda ruficollis. The sequence goes on from NW_024508101.1 coordinate 1,377,687, forward strand.
CTTACTGCCTTTGTAGTCCTTAACAATAAAAATATTGTGTTACCATTGAAACAGCAGCAAACGTTTCTCACTAATCCATTCTTAAGGAAAGAATACACACGTCGTGCTTATTCTATCCTGGCTTCTCATTCAAGCTGGGATTTGTTATTACTCAGCAAATAGTTTCCACAATGGCAGAGTGACTCAGACTTTCCTGGGTGCCTCCCTCTGACTGCAGCTCTCCAGAGCTCTGTTACTCATTTACACTTCCAGTGAACTATCAAGAAGCAAAGTTTTACCTCTTTTACTACCCGGTAGTTGTAGCTGCTAGTACTTTCAGGCTTTTGAGACTTGCTGTGACCTTCCTGAGGATAAAATCAGACAATTTATTAGTAGCTTATACTACTGTCTACATGAAGGCTAAAATTACCGTTCTAGGATAGCGCCCGCTCTCCTCCTGGGAAGGACTGTCATCCTCCAGCTCTGACAGCCTCAGAAAAACACATACAATTATCCTGTCAAGTCACATTGACCTCTAGGACACAAAACAAGGTGAGGGAGGGATGATTTCAGAGGCAGCAACCTCCCGTCCTTTGCCTGTCACATTCTGTCTCTAATCAAGTCTCCCCTCAGAAAAAAACCCCTTCCTTTCTCTCCCTCTCTATTGTTATTAAACTGTCACTGCACAAGTACCAAGAGATTCCTCACAGCAATGTGTACAAGAAAAGCAACAAGTGGATTACTTGTATTTACTTCCAACAATAAACGTTCCTAAACCAGGCACTGCTTCTTGGATCCCCTCATCCAGTCTTTCCTATTTGATTGCAGATTACATGGAAGCAAAGATGCTCAAAGAGTTCTAAGCCAGATGTGCATGTGGGGGAAATCCTGTGTAACCAGGTAGAGATAAAGCACAGCTCTCTGCTGTCATTTAATCAAGTGCCATGACTCAAAATGCATCACCTGAGCAGCTCACAGCTCTGCCCTTACCTTACTTGAGGTACTTTTGACTGCACAAATCCCGTGCCACTGGTCAGTGCTGAAAGGACACAGCTGGGGAGCCAGAGCAAACCCAAACCAGCCCTGTCAGACCCTGAAGGTGACACCTCAGGGGCTGCTACTGGCTCAAGTTCTCCCCTCTTTCCTGCCTCAACCTGAAAGCAGTAGAGAGAACCTCACCTAGGCAGTGTGCTGGGAAGATGGGCCTTGTCACAGTTCTGACAGCAGCTACACCCTGCAAATACCCACCCAAATTCACACCAACACAACCCAATTACCTCTTTCTTCTTGTGCTCGTTTTCACCTGGCACACTGTCCATGGCCTCATCAGGACCTTGGCCTTTGTACACCCAGAGCTCAGATTTCTCCACTATTGACCTCAGCTGGTCCAAATCTTGTTTGATCTGCTTGTAGTTGTCAACATCTTGGCTGGTAACGAGCAGTTGAACCTTACAGGGAGGCAAAGCCATGAGTTGCACAGAAAGGGCTGGGCTCAGCTGCCATAAATACATCCAGATGAGGAACAACTCTCTCCAGACACACAGGTACCTGCTTGAAAGCCTGAAGGACTTCTTGTCTCTGGCTGAAGTGCCTGAAGAGCAGCTGCAAGGCACCAGACACCAGGGGAGGGTAATCGTGCATCGTTAAATGCAGCAGCACCCGGAGGAAAGTCCTGCCCCCGTGATCATCCAAATCCAGAGGGGTGTTCTCCTCACTGGAAACACAGCAGCAGTTAACCAGCACGTTAGACTGAGGGTCCCAGCAGGTTCTAAGTCCTCTTAGCAGCGACAGAAAACCTTTTTTCCTTACTTTTAAATAAGGGGGGAAACTGTACTGAGATTTTATTGCAGCATCGAGCTGAGATGCACTAATCCTGCACCTTGGCTTTCACCCACAGAGCCCTCCCCTGATGATCCTTCTGGCTGAAGAACCCCTGTTGCTGACCTCTGGATCCAAAGGGACCCTACTCAGAGCTGCATCAAAGCCACTTTAGGAAAACGAAGCCATTTTCCCACTCCTTGGGAGCCCTCCAGCCTGGGAACTTCCCCTCCATTAGCACCTGTGAAGAGATACTTTCCTTCCACCAAAGATCCCCTCAGCTTGTTCTTCAATGTGTTCAAAGTCCAGGGCTCCTGAAAAAATAAACAAGACAAATACATGAGGTCAGAGTGGCAGCAAAGATGTTTTTCCAGCTTAAGAACATTTCAAATGGCAAGTGGGGACCTGAAACAATCATCCCATTAGCCCCTTGAAGATTCCAGAGTCTTCCCTAAGCCACACAACCTCATTCCTTGCCAAATAACCCACCTGGTACATTAGTTGGCATCTCTTGACTACTGCTTCCAGTGGGGGATTCAGACATCTGGGCATTGCTTTCATCAAATTCATGTTTAAATATGCAAAGCAGGCAGGAGATCCTGTAGTCCAACCGCACGTTCAGAATAAACTGATGACACAGAAGTAGGAAAAAAGGTGAAATAACCTGTGTATTTCCACCACATCTACAATTCACACAAAGACATCAGCTGAGCAGAGATGTGGATTTAACCTGAAAGAGTTACCCAGGGTGGGCAGACCCTGGCACAGGGTGCCCAGAGCAGCTGTGGCTGCCCCTGGATCCCTGGAAGTGTCCAAGGCCAGGTTGGACAGAGCTTGGAGCACCCTGGAAGGTGTCCCTGCACATGGCAGGGAGTGGAACTGGATGAGCTTCAAGGTGCTTTTCAACACAAACCATGCTGGGATTCCATCTTTCCAAGAGATGTAAATATCACCTTCAAAACCCCCAGAATTCAGTAATATTTTCCAGGGATTTCAACAAGCATGATACACACACATAATAAACACTGATGAGTAAAACATTTTGGCAGGGTTTTGGTGCCTCATTCCTGTGTGACGCTGGCATCCTCACCCAGTCCCCCCCCCCAGGAAAGGAAAGCAGCATTTCCATCTCCATCCTGAACACATGCTGCTGTTCTCCCGGGGTGCTGGGGCACAGGAGCAGGACACGAGCTGCCAGGAGCCAGGCTGTGCCACACAAATCACCACTTCAGCTGGGCTGGACCAGCTGGTGCCACAGAAACCTCCAGCCTAGCAGAGACCACCTTCCCCATGGTCTTCCTCTTGAGGAAGGAGCTACAAAGCCAAGAACACTCAGAGTTCTTGCAGCTTTTGGGGAAAATGCTTCATGCCAGCTTGAACGGCCCTGGTAGCAGGGAATACTGGCACACTGAAATACCCCCCTGCACATGCCAGGCCACGAGAGAAGCTCTGGCCTGAGCTGAAATTAGCAATGGTGCAAGGAAGGAATGGAGCCTCCCCTGTGCTGCATCTGCTGCTGAGGGAAGGGCAGAGCCTCCCACGGGGCACAGGGAAGGAACACCACGGCTCTCCTGCTGCTCTCCTGCCTTTGCCCACCAGGCTCTGGCAGCACGCTGACCCCCAGGGCGGGCTGGTGAAGCTGCTGAGCACAAAAAGGACTCCCACACCCAGAGAGGGAAGATGCATCTCAGTGCAATAATCCTGAGTCAATAACGAGGAAAAATGTGTGCGTCCCAAAGACTTTGGGGTGAGCAAGTGAGAAAGCCAGAGATGGAAGAGAGAGAGACTGGCTGTGCATGCTGAAAACACATGGCAGGCTGATGGCTCTGCCAAGAGGAGTCTCGAGATCTCCCTGTTCCTTGGGGCACTTCAGATGGCCCTGCAGACTCAGAGAAACTGGGAAGACAACAGGGTGGAAAATGACAGCTCTGCCTCAAGTCAGATACTCACAAATCACTGCTAAATACATAAATGTCTACTGCAAACTCTTTTCTAATAAATTCTTTCAATAATGGCACAATATTGTCATGAACAAGTTGGGAGCCCTGTGCCTGACAAGGTCACCCTGGCAATACTTTCCCAGTCTGAGAGTCAGAAGTACATGAAGAGGCAGCAGGACACAATTAATGCACAGCACGAGGAGCTGCATCCATGTGGTACCTGGAGTATCTCGATGATCTTCAGCTTGGTGTCCATGACCAGGATGTCCTCCTTCTCTGGCTCACTCTGCTTGACATTCCCCTCGGGGGCAGCTGCCAGGGGAGTCATGGGCAGGAACCCCCCGCCCCTGAGCACCACCTGGGTCATCAGCTCCCCCACGCCGTGGATGGACCTCATCACATTGCTCCCTTCAAGAGGAAACAGCCAGGGTTAGCGTGCTGGAATGGGACTGCACTGACAGGGCAAGCCCGGCCACGTCCTGCAGTGGGAAATGGTCTCAACATTACACATCCACACCCTGGGGACAGGGAAGTCAACAGCAGCACTGCAGTGCTTGGAGAAGCCCTTTCCCATCACAGGCACTACTCAGCTTTACTACCAAGCCATGGCCAGAGAGGAGATTTCCAAGCACAGCATCACCAGCCAGGGATGGAGGGGATTGTCCTGCTCTGCACTGGGGCAGCCTCACCTCCAGTCCTGGAGGCAGTTTTGGGGGCCAAAATGTAAAATCTAAAGACGTTAGAAAGCACCTAAAGGAGGCTACAAAGATGGGGAAGGGACTAGAGCAGAAATGATACAAGGAGCAGCTGAGATCTCTTGGTCTGTCCAGATGGGGCAGAGCAGACTGAGGTCAGACCTCAATGGGTCCCCTCCCGAGGGGCAGCTCCCATCTCTGCTCCCTGGGACAGGGACAGCACCCAGGGAACAGCTGGAGCTGGGCCAGGGGAGGGTCAGGCTGGATTTTTGGGAAAGGTTCTTCCCCAGAGGGTGCTGGCACTGCCCAGATCCCCAGGAATGGGCACAGCCCCAGAGCTCCAGGAGCTGCCAGGGATGCCCAGGGTGGGATTTGGGGTGTTTGTGCAGGGCAGGGACTGGGCAGGGTGATCCTGGCTGTATTTTTTTTAGGATATCACAGCTTTTTTTAAATCAATGTTTATTTGTTGCGTGGATTTGCAACATTTTATTTGCACAGACTATTTTAACAGGTCAGTAAGTCACAGGATAGTTTTTCTCTTGGTGAACATCAATCTAAACTCTGGAGACTCTCTGTGCATGCAAACAGTGTTTAATTTTTGAGATATTTATTCCAGTAAAGCCTGGCTTTGCAGTAACACCAAGAGCCCAGAGAGTAAACAAGGCTGCTGCAAACCTCAGACAAACTGACATGCATTAATTGTATTTCAAGAACCACCACTGCAAACTCACAAACTTCAGTGGGATTACTTGCACCAGGAGAAAGGAGCCAGCTGAGGCTCAGCACTCACTAATTACACTCACTAATTACTTGCCAAACTACCTGGTGCTGAAAAAATAACCAACATACCACACGAAAAAAAAAAAAAAAAAAAAAATAGAAAAAAATCAGAACTGGATAACTACCTCAAAAGTGAGCTTATTTTTCTCTTTATCAGAGAAAGGGAACCTCTGACACACCACATCTCTTAAATATTCCTCTACAAATTCCATTGTTTGTGCAAATCTCTCCTTAATTTCATCTTTGGAAGTTCCACTGCTATCATAGCTGAAGAGGGGAAAAAAAAGAACAAAACAAAAAAGAAACAAAACAAAACTTAGCATGCAAATACACAGGGCTCTTTTCCCCCCCAGTACAATTTGTCATTGGTTTGTCAAAATCTAAGAAAAGCTAAAGGCTGGTAAATAATTTATCCAAACGAGGGAGGCAGGACACTGACACCAGAATTTCCTGGCTTTTGTTGGTTTATCCCATACGCTCATTAGGTACTATTTTAAAACATCTGAGGAAAACAAAAAAGATAATTTTGTCCCAAAAAAACACAAAAAGCAACCTCATTATTTGAGTGGAAACAATGACAAGTGATGTGCAGCACTCAGGAGAACGGGTGGCCAAGAGAGGCTGAGTGGGGGCTGTATTTTTCCTCCAAATAAAACCAATATATATGCAAAGCAGATATTAATTTTTAATATAAATTCTAGGGTTTTTTCACCAGCCATACCAGAGAGCAGCGCCAGCTGTGCCAGAGCACGGCACCAGCCGTGCCAGAGCGCATCCCGGCCGTGCCCCGCGCGCACTCACTCGTCGATGGCGATCTCGGAGGGGATCTCGGACCAGAGGCGGGCGTACTTGACCGGGGTCACCTGCTCCTGGGGGTCCCTGTCCACGTGCATGTGCAGCATCAGGCGGCAGAAGGAGGCGCGCAGGTCGTAGGGCAGGTTCTCGTCGGCCATGCAGCGCAGGATCAGGTCCACGTCCAGCTGCCCCGAGATCTCGTTGATGGCCAAGTACTGGCGGTCAAGGCACATCCGAGCAAAGAGGTTCAGCTGGTATCTTCGGGGGAAAAGGGAAAAAAAAAATTGTGTTAATCTATGTAGGCTTGAAGATTATGGTTTAATTTCCTGTGTAAAGTATATATAAATATATATATATACAATCTACTTTAACCCTTAAAAACAAAGCATATATAAATAAGCATATATAAAGTATACTTCATATACATAAAAATATATGTATATAGTGTGTATATAAAGCAAGAGGTTCAGCTGGTATCTTCAGGGGGAAAAGGGAAAAAAGAAAATCGTATGTGTTAATCTGTGTAAGCTTGAAGATTATGGTTTAATTTCCTGGATAAAGTATATAGCAGAGTGACTTTGAGAAGGACAATCCCACAAAATACTTTTGCTTCCTGTTTGATCACTTATCACTGGTGAGCCTCTGCCAGAGCCAAAACCATTTGGTTTTATATTTTGGCCTTGAAATTTGATTTATTATCTACTGCATCTCTCTCAGCAGAGAAAACCAGGCTGGCAAGGAGGGAAATACAAGAAACCACTGAACACCAGTATTAACATTGACAAAATTGAAATTCCTAAGATGTAACTTCAATTTTAGCTGTTCATTTTCTCCAACTGAAAAAAAAAATGAGCTCTGAAGAGCTGAGTACTATAAATTTGGAATTATTAATTATAGAGTTAATACAAGTGGTCAAGAAACCATGTGCCTGCTCCAGCTGTGGTTTTGTGTAGGTTTTTGAGCACCTTGCCAGAGGATTTTCCACTGGAAGTTCAGGAATGTGTCCTTGTTTGAGCATCTTCCCCCTTGTTTCTGTTGGTGGTGGTGAGCTCCCATAAGGACAGTCTGTCCTGAGGGGACCACACTCAGAGGAAATGGCCCCAGACTGGGGCAGTTTAGAGAGATTTTAATGAAAATGTCTTCCCTGGAACAGGGGGCCCAGGGCAGTGGTGGAAGCAACATCCCAAAGATGTGTGGATGTGGCACTTGGGGACATGGCTCAGTGCTGAACTTTGGACTTGAGCTTGAAGGGCTTTCCCAAGCTCAGCAATCCTGTGTTTCTCATCCAACCAAATGAGGCAGGAGGAGAGAGGTCCAGGTCAGCACCTGCCCAGGTCCAGGTCACTCCATGGTCACATCACCCAGACACGCTGTGACCACTGAGCTCACCCCACACACAGGGAGCTTATTTCATTCTCAGCAACACCTTAGAAAAAGGAAAAAAAGAAGAAATTATATTATTTAATTTATGTGGGCATGAAGCTTTAATTTCCTGAGTACTGTAAAGTATATATAAATTTATATACAATGTACTTTATAAATTAGATACAAAGCATATACAAATACATATAAAGTATACTTTATATATATAAAATATATAAAGCAAAGCATAAATAAATATAAAGCATATATATAAAGTATATATAAATACAGTTATACTGTGAAGCATACTGATATACCCTTGTGTATTAATAGAAATAATATTACATTGTCTGTTAATACAGCTCAGTCCTTACTGTGGAAAGAATAAAGCACTTATCTAACACTAGCAAACAGTGGAACAATAGAATAAGTTAAACAGCACAGAATAAATAACATAGAATCACTCATTAAACATCAAAAAATCCCTGAAAGCACTTTAAACATGACCCTGTTTCATCCCCTGCCATGGCAGGGACACCTCCCACTGTCCCAGGTGCTCCAGCCCCAGTAACTTTGGACTTGAGCTTGAAAGGCTTTCCCAAGCTCAACAATCCTGTGTTTCTCATCCAACCAAATGAGGCAGGAGGAGAGAGGTCCAGGTCAGCACCTGCCCAGGTCCAGGTCACTCCATGGTCACATCACCCAGACACGCCGTGACCACTGAGCTCACCCCACACACAGGGAGCTTATTTCATTCTCAGCAACACCTTACAGGGTGTTTGATTTATTTACAAACAGCAACTGTATAAACAATGGACAACTTCAGGGCTGATGTTGCCTTAAAACTGCACAGCTGTTGCATATGGGTAAAACCTTTTAAAGCCACGGCTCAGGCCTGGTGCTTGGGCTAAGTACAGCTGATGGCTGGGCTGCCACGGATCTGTGAGAATCAGCCTGCACATCAGAATCAATCCAGCAATCATCCCATGGGAACCAAGCTGCACCTGGGAGAGGAGGAACTGGTACCTGTGGGATCTTCTACCCAGGACACAAGAACGCAAACACCTTTAGAGAAGAAAGTCTTTGGCGAGCTCCAGCAACTACTAACCAACAAACTGGGCAGCGACGAGTTACTGCCCAATGAGAATTAAACACAATACTCGCAGAAAACCGTATCAACACGAGCAGTGAAGAAGGAAGGTGGATGGAAGGCTGCCTTGTGCATGCCAAAGAGCAGCAGTGCCAGGGCCTCCTACCCTGACAGGAAATAATAAAAAATGGTTTTTTATGAAAGCTACAGCAGAATGCAAACAACACTTAAAGCAACTCAGCCTAAACACTGTGTAAGGCCAAAGGCTGCCTCCAGCTGCTGAAGCCACACTTGTCCCTGAGGCAGCAACACAGATGGGTGCATCACCCAAAATCAGGCACTGATGGAACAGCTACCGAGCTCTGCTCCCTTCAGTGAGAGAACTGGTAGAGAAAAACTGAACTTCAGTCCTAAGATTTCAGCCCATGAACTGACCACTGGCACCTCACCTATGCCCAACCCACAGATAATTCACCTGTAGCCATAAAGCTCGTGCCCAACACTCAGCAGTGCTCACAGGCTGCTGCTCAGCACTGGCCAGTGTGAGGCTTCCTAAAGAAAAGATTATTTAATTGACAGCAGATTCCTTTAATTTTTAGCATCCCCTCATGGAATTTAACCAAACCATATCCTAAGCCCTTATTTTAAGCATGTTTATGAGGTATAATGTAGACTAAAAACAATTAACACTACCACTGTTATACCAATATATATACACACACCAAAATTTATCAACTCTATTTAAAACTAAACAGAACACCTACTTTGAAAGCAAGTATGTTTTAAAGAACTTTTATGTAAGAGGTCTCCTTTTGAGCTCCAGCAGGCTCAAATAAAACTAGGTATGAGGAATTTTCCTGCAAGAATCATTTCAATGAAAGAAACAATTCAAAACAAAATGGTTATTTAAACAAATAATCTAGTTGTACTTTCTGCACTGCCACAATTGAGTCTGTCAAATGACTCTCAGGGGTTTATAACCCAGACACAGGAATTTGGTCTGGGCTGAAACCTGACCTCACACTATGCCAAGAACTCGGTGTCTTGTCAAGTCATCTGGAAACCTCACCCGTGTCAGAGCTGCCCAAAGCACGGCTGGACTGTGCAAACAGCCCTGCACACCCTCCACAGCCAGCCTGGGGCACCAACACAGCTTCATGCTGCTGCTGCTGGCAATACAGGGCCACTGAAGGCTTGGGGAGAAAGCAGGACAGAGAACAGCAGTGACTTCTTGCAAACCAAAAGCAAAGCCATCCACACACCCAAATCCTGCAATCCCCAAGTGCACAGCGAGCCCAGTGGGCACCTGCAGGGGATTTTCCAACACCCACCAACAGGAAACCAAGCACTAAGTGCTTGGGAAATTCAACACACTCAAAGACTGAACTGTTTTTTAAAAATCAGTTTAAACTGGCTCATGTCAACACCTGGACTCCTCACCACGAGTAACTTTGTGCTTTCAGCTCTCACTGCTGAGAGCCTTCACCCTCCTTCTCTGAAGGCTGTTTTGTGCATGGAACAGGAGCTTTGCTGCCCAAGCACACCCAAGGAGCTTTGCTGCCCAAGCACACCCAGTCCAGCTGCCCAAGCACACCCAAGGAGCTTTGCTGCCCTAGCACACCCTGGCCAGGCAGCCCTGCTGAGTGCTGTTAACCTGTAGTAGCTGAGCACGTCCCGATCCTCCTTCTGCCCCTCCTTGGCGTCCTGGGCCAGCTCCCGGATGCTCTTGCTGCGGATCTCCTTGTTGCTGTCCCTCCAGAACAGCCACACTTCCTCCTCGTCCTCTCCGACCTCCAAGGCATTTTCTCCACTCGACACCTCCTCAAATTCAAATCGTGAGAGCACCAGCCTGGGGGAGAAAGGGAGGTTACATTCCAGACCCACATACATCCTTCACACCTCTTTTAAGACACTCGCTAAAATCTATCTTGCCCTTTCAGCAGTAGCATTTTACTACAGCAAATCACTGGGGTGTATTATTAAAAGCATTAGATTATAAGCTTTCCATTCAGCCTTAAAAAGATGAACATTTCAGCTCCTTTCAAGTGAAAAAGGTAAAGAAACAAGGAAGTTAAAGACGCATAATAATGGACTTTCAAAACCTTCTTTAGAGGAGAACTGATTCAAAGATCATTCAACAGACCAGGAAAAGACATAGGAAAGAAAAAAATTGATTCATTCTGTATCCCATAAATGCCAAGTGGATCAGAATTTCTTTCAGTTTATGTGATGAAGTAACTAGAAATAAATCAGCTGCCGATACTAAAAAGGTTTCCATCAAAGAAAATATCACCACCTGAAAAAAACCCCAAATTAAATACTCAAGGATAAATAAGTGATGTACCAATACTAAGAGTTCATGGAAATAAATACAGCCTTTATGATTTCATGACAAGAATTAAATGTGAAAGTCTACTCTCAGCCATTTGTGTTTTAAATACTACCTGCTTCCCTTTTGCAGTATTTTGATAATGGTTATCTATCCTCTAGTACATATACTGAATAAAGCCATCTTTACCAAAGACAAATGGGATTTGGTGCCTGCTCTGAGGCCTCAGCAATGGCAGAGCAGAGCTGGAGACCCAAACCCCACCTTCAGTGGGAGGAAAGGTGAGCAGGGCCAGAGCAGCTTCTGCTCTGCTGCCAGCTGAGCTCCCTCAGAGCTGGGGGAAGATCAGCCCAGGAGCCTGCACACCTCCCTGCAAAGTCTTTGTGCTTTGCATCCGAAAAGAGAGATGGGAGGGATTTCTGCCTGTGGGGCTGGGGGTGCACCTGGCAGACACCTGCTGTCCCCAGCCCTGCTCCGTGTTTGAAGAGGATCCCACACAATTCATTCCCCGCTTCCCTGGGACGTGCCAGCAGCGTGCTCAGCTTTGAGCCACCTTCCCTTCTGCTTCACACCAGGAGAAGCATCTTGAGAGGCACGGACTTACTTGGTTTCAATGAGAATGTCTGCATTGGCGGGGTTCAGCACGGCCTTACAAATCAGCTCCTGTGTCACGGGAATAGACTTGTTCATGGAAACGCACAGATCCGAGAGGTAATCCAAAAACCTGTTGGAAAGCACGAGCCAAAAGGGTATCAATCACTGGTGAGATCTCAGCTGAAGCAATCTACATTTCAGGAAGCAAACATTCAGAACTCCACTCGAACAGTGCAGAGCAAGACTTGCTGCCCGAGGGGACGGCAGGGCGAGTGCCAGAACACAGCAAACTGGCTGTGCTTCCTCCTGAGCAAGCTGGCAGGTGCAGACTTTTCCCAGAAGGAGAAGGGTAATCACATATTCAGAAATGCAGCTCTCACCTGGGCTCCCTATTTTTCCTCACGAGACTCACAAAGGTGTCAATCTCAGCAGCTGTGATGTGCTTCTCCAGGAGCTTGCGGTTGTTATGGAGCAGGGCTGTGATGGTGTCCTCAGCCAAGACATCATAGCCAATCTGCTTCTGCATGAAGCCAAACTGCTTGGCAATGTATTCCTTCAAAACACACAGGCAAGGAGGAAGGGGGTGCAATTAGCCCTCAGAATTTGAAATAGTAACAGAAAACAGGTGGACGTTTGTCAATACCAACATTCCAAGGCGCAAACTGGGTAAGATCCAAATTGTTTGTTTGAAAGAAAGCAAACAAACAACCTTAACACCTCTATCCCTGCTCTCTCTGCTGGGCTAAACACAGTAGCAAGACATTTATACCTATCTGACAAGACCTTGCTTTTAATACATGGCAACAAAAACTGAACAGCCTTAATTTACAGGGCAACTTTCAATGGAGCCTGCAGTCAGCAAGAGTGAACAATCTTGTAATTCACCTGTGTGGGACAGTTAAAAATTCTGTTGTTTTCCTAAATCCCTCCCACTTAGAACCTGTGCTAATTTGCTTATAGTTTCTGACAGGTGAAAAACAGAATCAAAGTGAGCAATCCCAAAAGCTCTTGCTGACTGTGCAGCCACAACAGAGCAGGGTTTACTTTATGGGATAAAGCTTTTTTTATCTGAGCAGAGGAGCCACGCTGGTGCCATTGATGATGGCAGAGGTATTTCCAACCTGATTTTTCCTGTAGTCCTGCTGGGAGTGCCTGAGCACCCTGTAGCAGAGCCTGCAGATGTGCCTGAAGGGCGCGTGGCGCTGGTCCCCCAGCTCCTCCAGCCGCAGCATCGGCCCGTCCCCGCTGTCCGTGAAGGGTGCTTGCAACAGCTTGAAAATCTACAGATCCAGTAAAAAACACAGACACAGCCCCATGAGGCACTGCCTTCTCCTGCTCATAACTAATGCCAAAGCTCTGTGCCTTTGTATTTCAAAAGGTACATCAGAAATATGCTGCAGTCACCACGGCTCTTGGCCATGGAGCAGCCCGGACATAAGATGCTCATCTCCTTCATTCAACACCATCTGCTGGAATTCTTAGTTCCAGCAATGGTGAGCCTACAGCCCACTGCCCAGAGCCTGCTGAAAGCTGGAAACTCACAGGACCTTTTGGCCCCAATAATTTGAGACCAAAGTTTCACAGAGCCACAGAGTGGCTTGGGTTGGAAGGGACCATGAAGATGACCTCGTTCCAACCCTCTGCCACATGCAGGGACACCTCCCACCAGGCCAGGCTGCCCCAAGCCCCATCCAGCCTGGCCAGGTTCTCTGTTACCAGGTTCTTTTTTCCAATAACTCTTCTCACAGGCAGAGCTCAGAGAAAACCCCAGCCTACCTGCTTCAGAATGTTCTGCTCTCTCATCAGCTTTTGCCGTTCTCTGTTAGGTTTAGAAAACACCACCTCAAGCACGTCCTGGCCAGAATTAGTTCCACCAGTAACAAAGTAGACCAAATCCTCCAACAGTTTGGTAACAGATCTGTGGAAAAGCCAGAAGCTGTTAACATGAGAATACAAATTCTCTGTGCTAAAAGAGCAGTGCCGGGGTAAGTTTACACAGATTTCCAAATGCTAAGTGAAAAACTAACACCAATTAGAGATTGGATAAAGCTTAGAGGTTTGCATAGAACTTAAAATTAGAAACTAATGCTCCCCCATTGCTGCAGCCTCACTGTCCAACAGCTAAACCAGAACAGCAGCAAGGCAAGAAAATCCCTTTAGGATAACTCTGCACTTGCCAAGTTCTATTTGGCACTTCTTTCAATTGCCACAAACCATAAATCAGGTGATAATCTCTCCCAAGGCCAAATAAAAGGCACTGGCTATGGAAGCACACGGGCCCTGGTGTGACACAGCCACCCCTGTGCTCTTTTTGTGTGGCCCCATTTTCACAGACACGGCCAGAGGATTTGCTGCAAGTCACATGTTCAGTCCTCACAAGATGGATTAGGAATTCCCACACTCCATCTGCAGAGGTATGCTGGGGATTAGTCCCCCAAGCTCACAACATTTCTCATGCTCTCACTTCACGGAGGACAAGGAGGGCTGGACAATCCAGGCCTGAGAACCTCCACTATGGACACAACAACATCAAATCCCATCAAGGAGGAAACCAAATCCCTCTTTATCACTTACTCCGATAAAACTGTCAAAGAACCAGTTACTGACTACAGGAAGCAGCATTATCTGATCCCAATTCTTGTTTCCTTACCTCCTTTCATTCTGGGTTATTGTTCCCTTTTCCAGCTTGCCAGCAATGGAACCTAAAACTTTGCTTGCATCATTGGCAAAATCCAAGTCCCGAACCTCTGCAGGCGAGACTGGCACTATAGCAAAAGCTTCTTTGTCCTCCTTCACTGGAGAGGTCCCAATCTGAAAGCCAGAGAAGCTTTATCAGCAAACCCCAAGGCAGGAAGAAAGCAGCGGCTCACACTCAGTGATAATGAAAGAGAAAAGCCACACTGTGCTCAGGCAGCATGGGAGCACTGCTGAGCCCAAACTCTGAGAACACTCTGTGCAAGCTCAAAGCTGTCCCTAAATTCAAAGGAGCAGCAGGTGAGATGGCAAAAAGTTGCTGTAGCCAGTGGAAAAAATATCCTGCTCCTGATGACTCTTGTGGAGTAGAAACTGAACAGTGTAACTAGAAAAATACCAGGAAACAGAGCCATTAAGAGCAAATATTTTGCACAGGCACTGTTCATTACTGTCACATGCTCGGTTTGTGACAGGCACAGGGAGTGAAACTCCTGCCAACACCGCTTTTGTGGAAGTACAGGAACCAAAGGATGTGCTTACACAGTCACAGAACTTACTTTCAGCATCACAGGTTTCTCCTCCTCTTTATCAATAGGGATGTTGGTGCTGTGGACCCAGGTGTTGGTGCAGAGGTGCCTGAGCCTCACGTAGGAGTTCCTGAAAGAAAGTCAGGAGTGCCCCAGCATGAGTCAGCCTCCCAGCTGGGAAGTCTTTGCATTGTTGGGATTTTGAGATGCTGGCAGGAACAAATGGAAAAGAAGTGTCATCTCTGTGCACACTGCGTACCACAACTGGAACAACATTCTTAATGCCTTAGCTCACTCTGTGAATTCACCTGAGGAAGGTTTCTCCTGTAGTGAAAGAGATTCTGCTCCAGAACAGAACCACAGCCACTCTGAGCTGCTGTAACAAGCTGAACCTCTTCCCATCCTCACCTTTCCACTGCTGTGAGCTGCCAGCTTCTCCCTTTACCTCTGGGGTTTTCAGCCCAAAACTCCCTGATACTCCAAAATATGGGTACCTGATGATCCAGGGAGCTGCTGAATAGATGGAACAGAATTGCTGTGCTTTCCCAGTGGGAACAGCAGCAAAGAGCTGTGTGCAGAGCATGGCACTTGGAAGGGTGCAGCAGCTTTTCAACAGCATGAGGTGCCACATGAACAGTAAAGAACACACAAACAACAGAAAATCCAGTGCTGAATAGTTGGTGTTACATCCTAACCCAATACAGACAGGTCACAGGAATGAACGCCTTGATAGGACAAACCAAGGCTTTTAGTCCCAGATCATTCCTGGCAAGGAAGTCACTTAGGAAGTCACTTAGTCTCAATTTTCCTATCTGCAAAATGGTGTTCTCTTACTTATACCTCAATTGTAAAGCACTCAGGCCAAGCTTCAGGCATTTTCTCATTATTTCTACATTCATTAGAGGAGGAACCTGATTCCAGAGGATAAAAGGAAGACAGTCTGGGGCAGCTTGACTTGAAAAACCCACAAAAACCCCGGAGCTGTGCAGAGGCCACTGTACCTGGGGACCAGGCTGTCTCCTCCTCGCAGGGTGGTGGGGTCCAGCTCGAAGATGGAGGAGATGTCATTGCCCTCAGGCACGGACACCAGGGAATAGGCCATCTTCTCCTGGGGCCCCCGGCCCCGCCGCGCCGCCTCCTGCTCGGGGTCCAGCTGTGGAGAAAGGCCACGGCCTCAGGGGAGCCCTGAGAGCCCCCCACAGCCCCAGACACACGGGGGGCACTCTGGGCCAGGGGAATGGCTGCAGGACACCCAGCTGCTCTGGCCAAGTACGCCTTGCTTCCCCTGGGTACGTCCTGAGTGCCAGCACAGCAACTCCCCCTCCACGCAGAGCTCACGTCTCACAGACGGTGCCAGAAGAGACAAACCCCCCCAGCCATTCACCCCACACACACTGGGAGCTCTGAGAACACACATCAGCTGAGATCCCCAATCCTGGCACTACCAGCTCTCCAAACATACCCCACACATTGCAATTATCCCTCTAACCACATAATTAATGAGCTGAAAACATAAAAACCCGGCCACGCCATGTACCAAACAAGCTCGCTGGGAAATAATCAGCTTCAGCAGCAAAAATGGGAGCCACATCCATCAATCCCAGGCAAGAGAAACAAAAAGCCAATCAAGGAGTTGGAAGTCCTGCTGCTCACACTGCAGCCTGTGCTGCTCTCAAGCACAAAAACATGTTCCAAAGGCCATGGCACCAGAAGCATCTTTATTCCCAAGGTTCCAGCAAATCCCCAGCCTCCTCCAGCAAAGTAAAGTAAAGATACATCAACTGGATAAACCTTGGGGCTTCAGATGGAAGGACAAAAGGGTAGGAAAAAACCAAAGATGAACCGAGAAAAAGGAACAACTTTCTCCAAATCCTTTCCTAGGGAACTCCCAGCTGTCACAAGTCCCTGAAGAAGCTGCTCACTCACTGTCCTGGCACACAGGAACCAGCTGTCCATGCACAACCACCTAAATCCTGGCTGCCGTTCTCAAGGTGACCAAGAAAGCAATTTCTCAGCTCCTCTGTGATGGTGGCTCCCAAGGGAGTCAGCACTCAGGCACCTGCCTGTCACAGCCCTGCTGCAAGGCACTGCCATCCTGGAGCAGATGGGAAAGGTATCCAGTGCTGCTTGTGCCTCAGGATACTCCCAAGTTAACATATTTGCAGTCAATGAACTTGGCTGCAAAGCAGTGACATTTAAAGTCTGATTTTGTACATGGGAACAGGCAGTTATCTGTATGGAACAGAAATACACTTTGGGAGTGTGCCTTCAAGGGAAGGAGCAACTCTACACTCAGAGTCCATCTGGAGAGAAATTCTGGGAGAAACTCGCTCACTTGGAATGAATTCTCTGAATTTCAGCTGTCTCCTTCATCCCCCCCAGCAAGGGGAGGGAACACAGTGAGGGATACAGCTGCTCTGCTTGTCCTTTGGGAGACAACTGGTCACTTCTTCAAACTGGGGCAAAGCTGAACACGAGGAGTAAAGCAGAAAGCAGGAAATGGGGCAATTCAGGGAGCACTGAAATTCAACCCCAGGGGTGACACGAGCAGCTCCTTTTGCTGCTGGAAGGTGGAGCTGGCACCTCACCCATGCCCATGGAAACCCTTCCTCTGAGGGACAAGGAGAAAGCAGCAACCAAAGCAGCGAGCTGCGCACAGAAAGCCCGCAGACAGCTCGCGCTTGGATCACGCTGGAGTTCGGATAAAGTTGGATAAAGCAGCCCACACCCTCCTGTCAGCAGAGAATGACAAACGATGTGGCAATTTCCTGTCAGAGCTGAATTATGTGCTCCTGCTCCTGTTCTTGCTGGTCTATTTTTGCCATCTAGTGGTAAAGAGACAGAGCAGGGAAAAAGCAGAGAGCTGAGACAGTGCATGAATGTTACCCGTGCACATGTCAGCAGGACACATCACAGGGGCAGGGTGTCTACCTAAAGCCCCTCAACCCTGATTAATTCTCAAAAAATTAACCCAATAAAACACCTCAGTATTGGATTCCCCCCACACCCCAGGGAACAGCTATGGGTGGGGTTTGTTCAGTTTTTTTTACCATGTTTACTGCAGTCAAGCTGCCAAATGCCACCAAGAAGTAATCAGGAAAACAGCTCAATACCTGAGGGCGAGGGAAGCATTTTAATGGCCAGACTATAATGAAAAATCCTTTTAGGAGGAAAAATGCACCCCGCAGGATTTCCAAGCATCACATCCATCTCTTAGGAACGGAAGGAATAGCTCTTTGTCATACCCAAATGGTGCAAATCCTCCATAATACAAGATAAATGACCAAGAAAGCTGCATAAGCCTATGACCAAATCCAACTAAATAAATAAAATCCACAATGCAAAGTGCTGTTCCAGTTTTCTCTGTTTTCAACTCCTGAAGCAATGTTGGTTCCCTCTGACACCAAAGGGAAGCTTCTGTCAATACAGAGCACCACACACTCAATCTTTGACACAACAACATTTACTGACAACACAGACTGGCTCCCACAGGAAAAGCAGGGGAATGGCACTGGAATCACCCTCCCCCTGCCATTCCTGCTGTTATCCTGCTTTCCTGAGACAAGGTACAATAACAGCAAATCTGCTGCTTAACCACAGAGGTCAGACAGGCACAGCTCTGGGGGACATTCCCTCAGGGACAAGCCCCATCTGGTGTCACCTTGAGCAACTTATTTCCAGTCCACGGCAGGACAGAGCTCCAAGGAAGCAAAGGTTGAGGAAACAGGAAGACAGAAAAAGATGCCACAAAGGGAGGAGCTGAGGGGGGTTCAGGTAATGTGGTAATTCAGTTCCAAGTGGGTTGTTCTGCACTAAGGTGTCAACACCCACTCCTTGGACAGGCCTTAAAAGCCTCCAGAGCATTGTCAGGTTTTTAGTTTCTTCACTAACAATGGGGCCAGCTGTGCCCTGGCCAGGGCAGCCCTGGGGCTGTGCCAAGCCCTCCTCAGCCAGGGGCAGGACCATACCCTTGCCTATACTTACTGAGGATTGACACTCCAGGTCATCTTCCTCATAGTCAGGGTTTACCTGATGGAACAGAATCACAGGCAGGTCAAAACTCCAGCACAGCTGCAAGGGGCAAACAGCCTGAGCATCACTGAACCTCGTGGTCACCAGTGCCCTGCACTGCTCCAGGCATGCAGAGCACACTGCCCACACCCAGCACGGCTCACCAGGCTGCAAATCAGCCAAATAACCTGCAAACATGCAGGGAGAGTTATCTCAAGTCAGGAGAACCACTACAGGAGCAAGAGTAGAGAGTTAACCAGGTCATGCTTTCTTTTTGTTGTTTAAATTCCAAGTGGAATTTCCAGCTAGAAACTACTGGCTTGGAGAAATCTTTTAGAACAAACATTATTCTAACCAGAGATCAGGTGAGCAATCTCCTCTGGGATATTCTTGCATGATGTAAGAGCATGTTTTTGTTTTGGCTGATTAGAAAACTCAAGATTTACTGGAAAAGCTCTACACTGGATCACTACTGAAAAGGATTTGCAGTGTGCATGTGACAAAATGTTTCTGGTTTTCCAATCTGCTTATCAGAAGAATATAAAATGGGGTATTTAATCTGGACTTTTCTCTATCTGCAGTTCTTACAGACCGGTCTGAAGTCAGTGTTTTCATTTTATACTCAGCTCCACGATTCTGCTCAAAAATCAGTGATTCAAGAGAAATTACCAACACTTGAATTCATTTTCCCCCAAAGGCTTTCAGTCATTTACCATTTATTCATCAGTTAATGAAGTCCCATTGATTCCAGTGCCCACATGACAGGATACTATTTAGTGCCTATTCTTTGCAGGAGAAGTTCTGGACTCTCGAATTCACACAAAAAGTGTAATCAGCTCATGACTACCCCAAACCACGATATTCCCTCAGCTCTTCCATTTTATCCCCTACGTTGAGCATCTATTTCTGCATGAATCCAAATGACCACTCTCCTCCCCTCCCCGTGTCCAGCCTCAGGGTGGGAAATGACAGATTTTGAGCAGGTGCCAAAGGAGGAGAACAGCGTGAGGGCAGGCAGAGGTGCCAGCCCAGCCCACGTACCTCTGCTGCCAGGTAGTGCCCCGTGGCCAGGTGCTTGAACCTGAAGAGGCTGTTCCAGTAGCCAGCTCCCCCCCGGCAGGGATCGTGCTGCACCACCTGCAGGGACAGGGACACGCCTGGAGAGCAGCACAGACCCCCCCTCCCAGCAGGACCTGCCTCGTTCCACGGGTAGGGAGGGCAAACACAACCAGGGGCTGAGGAAAGACAAAGCCAGCTTCTATCTGTCACCAGGAGAGTGCAGGGAACGCTCTGAGCTGGCTGGGAATAGCTGCCCTCAGTTTGTAATGAATTAAAGAAGGGGCTCTCTATGTGCATGTGTTGCCAGGTCCTGAAACAAACCACTATAGAAGGCCACAAATCCGTTACCCTATGGCTACAACTAAATTTTTGGCTGTTTAAAGTGGATGAGGGAAGACATCTGGAAATATTTCAAATGCAACAATGCTGTACAAAAGAATTAATATTTATATGCACTGACAAAATGGGGCAAGGAGAGCCTCCAACACCTGTAACCCCATACTGGCTACTCTGTGGGTTAGGGTTAACCTGATTCCTAAAGAAAACTCATCACAGCTGACCCTGTATCTTTCAGGGAAGAACTCTCACCTGTCCAGGTAACTGCACACACATGGGGAGTTACCACAGACGGACTAAATGCCAAAATAATGCTAATTACAGGCAGACTTTCATTTGAAATACAGGAGAAACTGAATGTCACAGCAGATACTTCTGCAAAAGGAATATAAAAACACCTATCCAGCATTACAATTTATTTTTTTATTCTTATATGCACTTCATAATTGAATCAAATTTAAAGATCATAAACCAATGCTAATAATACCAACAGGTTGAGGCTATTTTCAGAAGCCACTGATGGCCAAGTGTTAGTCACTCTGTTTAAAAGCCAAGTGAATTTAAAAAGCCACTTCAGACAGACTAGCAAGGGGCTGCAGCCTCCTATCAGATGAGGCCATACATAATCACATTATTCCACACCAAAAATAGAGCCTTCAGTACACTCAGCAGGACAGTGGAAATTATAAGCTGCTGTTAAACTTCAGTGACTGGTAAGAAAATGACCTCACTGATGTTTCTCTGTGCCCTTTTCCTGAACTGTGAAGCACCTGAACTCGAGAGCTCTGTGCTGAGAGCAGAGCTCCACCGTGACTGTGCACAGAAAGCACAGCAAGTGAAGGAATTCTGATTTCAACTTCTAACACCAGCACAATTCTACCTAAAGCGAGAAAGCCAGGCAGAGTGTTTTAAACAGAAGGAGGAATTGTTCCTAGCAAGGCAGCCCCAGTTCCTCACCTCCACCTCCCACAGGGCTTTGGAGCTGGTGGCAGACGTGGCCGACTGCCTGCCCGTGGTCCTGAGGAACACGTGCTGCTTCTTCCTGTGCTCGTCACACGTCAGGAACTTCTCCTGCTCGGCGTGGAACAGCCTCACCACGTCCCCCTGCCAAAGGCAGGCAGCGGGGTCAGCAGGGGCCGTGCCCAGCAGGGCCCCAGCTGCAGTCAGGCACAGCTCTGCCTCTCACCCCTTTCAGGATGTCGTCCTTGTTGTCGCTCCATTTCATGAAGAGCACGATTTTCCAGCTGGTGTTGCAGTTCACTGAGTTGACCTAGAAGGAGAATGAGACCATCAGTCCCACTGTCCTGTGCCTGCACAAGGTCCTGCCATGAGCAACTGTCTGATTTTATACTATTTTCACCAGAACACTGCAGGCCTGGCTGCATTGTCTGGAGAAGGAAAGTCTCTTCTGTATCTGCTCCAGAACAAGTAATTGCAGAGCTGACTTGCTTGGAAGTCACTTGTTACACATCTGTGCTGTAGATTTAATTTTCTTCACAGTGACTAGTATGGGGCACACCACTGTGCCACAACTCCTGATTTTGAAGGAACAACTTGCTTTTAGCCAGTCATGCAAAAGAGATCAAACCCAAACCTCTGCCAGCACCCAAGTGGAAGTAGAACTCCAAAACTCATCTTTTAAGTCACTGATTACCAGAATAACCATTCCTAATAAGCAGTGCCACGGGTACCAACCAACATGTCGAATTCCAAACCATGTACAAATGGGTAAGCTGAAGCACACAGAGGTTTGTACAGCTGCTCCAGCTGTGCCAAAGTCCTCTTACCTCATTGCATCCTGGATTATCCACAAGCTGATGGCTACTGGCATGGAGAGGCTGGCCAGCATTGACAGGATTCAGGACTACTTTGTCTCCAATGACAACCTGCAGAGAAGTGCAGCATCAGACAAATTTGCACCCTGAGAAAGCTCTTTTTTTTCCTTTTTTATTTTTTTTTAATGGGAGCCATGGGAGGAAAACCTTTTTGCAGTCTGGAGAGATGCCAGTCTGAGTATTCCACCAAGATTCTGCTTTGTTCAGAATTTAGCTCACCAAACTCAGGGACTGAGGCAAAAACCCCTGTGCTACTGGACTCAGAGCCTTGCAGAAGAAGCAGACTGAGTTCTGGTACAGGTGTGGCTACAGGATAAATGATGGCTGATTGATAAATTCACTGTGTTTAGGCACCAAATATACCTGGCCTGAACCCCAGAGCACACTGAAGCTTATGACCTCCTGGTTTTAGGAAGATTCCAAATGCTGGGGACTAAGGGGCTCTCCCTGGTAAGAGGCAAAGCTGCTTTTCTCTTGCTTTGCTTGGCCTGATCTAACAAAAAGATCTAAATATTTCTATTGATTTTCCTTCTCTGTGTCAGTTTATGACTTAAGTGTCAACATTTCACCGTGAGAGGATATTTGGTGTTGCACATGTGCCACCTCCCAACAACTCTAATGAGGGCTCTAACAAGGATTTCTGAAAGAAATAATCAATGGAGACCTCAAAGCCAATTAACCATAATAAAAAACTGATCTCATCACAGATGTAACACCCAGGCCCTGCTTCCCAGGATCCCACTTCAGAGCACAGTGAAACCTGGCAAAACTACAGACTCTTGGTCATCAATTCCAGAAATCTGAAGTCCACTGAGCAGGGAATTTTCAACTAAATCCTCTCCAGCTTGCACAGATGTTCACAGCCTACCTGGATGACATTCCCATACTGGATGACTGTTCCCAGCAGTTTTCTGTTTTCAGTTTCATTCTGTTTCTTTTCCAGATCTGCTGCATGCTGAAATTAAAGGAGAACAGTTCAATTGCTGAGTGTTTTAGAAGAGGGGGTTTTACAAAAATTCCTTTTCTTCAAGATTATTTCAAAGGACTGGAAAAACAGCAAGCATCTGAAAGAGCCTAATTTCCTCTTTTTCCAGCTTCCAACAGTGTAATTTCCAATTCCCTTTTTCAACTGTTTGGGGAGATAGACACACATCATTTAAGTAACCCATAATTTGGGTACAATTGGACAAAATTCTGGAATAAAACATGAGATGAAAAGCTCAGACAAGACAGAAGGCAGATACCTAGGGAGGGAAAGGTGAAAAAGGGATGGGAACAGCTCCAGCCAGGAATTCTATCTTCCTTTCTACTGACTTCTACACAAATTGCATGAAAGAACCTCAACTTTGATTCTTTATTTTCCTTTGCCATTACAGACTCCAGCTGCCCTCCAGGCTGTGTTTCTCTGGAGACTCCAGTGCCCCTCCCTCAGCAGCAGGACCACAGGGAAGGCACACACCAATGTCCACTGCAGCTCTGCACTGCAGAGTTCCCCACGCCCCACACCTGGGCTTGTGCTCCCTGAGGTGATGGAGCATTCCTGCACCACACCGACAGGGAAAGCAAAGGGGAAACCCTTGCAAAATTGAATTATTACATGGACACAAAGCCCTGATTAATAATTAACAATGAGCCTCTTGCCACTGTTGTTTTACAAGTGAGCTATTTGGACCAGGCTGTTTTTAAACAATTGCATTTGGTAAAGAACTTCTTCACAGGAAAGATGATGTTTCGAATCAAAAACATAAATCTGTATTTGCTTTAACTGCTATCTGGAGAGCAATTATAATTGGATTTTTTAGGAGGCTGGGCATCAAGGATTATGGTTTGGTTCTCAGGTCTCAAGGACTGTGGTGGGTCCAGGTTTCTTTTGGAGAAGAAAAGTGCCCACAGTTGAGGAGAAGTACCAGGACAAAGGAGCAGCTACTTGCACACTGTTAGAGAATTTCACCAGCTCCAGCTCACTCAAAATGTGCTGTTTTCAGAGGCTGTGCTAGGTAGGAAAACTGGCTTCTTACTCCAGGAGAACCTGAGATACAGCTGCTCTTCCAAATTCAAAATTTTATTCAGTCATGCAATGCAACACCATTTTCTCTGTATTACTAAAATACAGTTTCTTTGCTAGATTTGCAAGTATTCTGTCAAGAAAAGGTTTCTTAAGACACCAGAGCCCTCCAAAACAACAGCAGCCACAGCCAGGACTGCCCTGTCACACTGGGTGCCACATTTATTATAAATAAATAAATAAATAAAAACCAACTTTTTTTTTTTCTGTGAAAGTACAACTAGGACTTAGGATGTACTCCAAAAGCACTCCCCAGACCTGACAGTCACTCCAGGAGAACCACTTTTCTGGCCACTAGATGTCAGCTCCTCAAGCAGCTCGGATGCTGCGACCACAGAGAGACAAGTGTCCCAGATTTGAAATCCCTTAAATGGCATTAACTTAAAATAACCTGACCTCAGCATGGAGCGCTCCATGGCAGACAATAAATTCCACCAGCAGACAAACAGAAGCCAAAAAAGGCAAGTGATGATGATGAACACATCTTGCATCATCAGCTGCGCTGGAAATGCAATGCTCTGATAAAGAAATCTCCTCCTGGGCAGAGCTCACAGCTGTGAGCACAGGGGTTCAGAGCACTCCACGTGCCAGCAAGGCAAAGGTGACACATGGACACACAGGACTGGCAGGAGGAAGTTCTGATACAGAGATGTCCATGGCACAGTTATTTTCAAGCCCTGGGTCACTGCAGACCTGATCCAGCCCATCAGAGTTCACGTCCAAGTGATGCAGATTGAATGAACCCCAATAAAACTGTAAGGCACTCAAACCCTTCCTCCAAATCAAGCAGGCCTTGGTGGCACATGTCTGTGCAAACACTACTGGGCTCAGGCTAATCCTGGAAAAATCTCATCCTGGAAAAATCTCATCCTGTATTTCCAGGACCCTGGCACACAAGGGTCAAGTGTCAGATGAGCAGGGACAGTCCCAGACACCCACACTGGGATGTACTTAGGGAAGGGGAGCAACTCCACATTAGAATGTAATCCAGGGCAATGCCAAAGCCTTTTTCTTCTCCATGTTGCAGTATTTAGATCTAATTTCTGTGAAAACCCATGAACTCTCCCTTTCCCTGATGCACCAAGCAGCCAAGCCCAGAACTCCCATCACCCTAAACCTGCTGCCACTGCCTCCTTCCCTTCTCAACATGAGAAACACGGCCCAGGTGAGGGAGCTTTGTGCTACCAAAATAGCTTTGTCCCTGCCAAGCTGATACTTTTGGGTTATAAATACATTTCTTGCAGCAGAAGGAGTCCACCAGTGGGTCTTTGTGAAGTGCAGAGCGAGGCAGCCATATGGCAATCAGCAAGTGACACTCTCCTACGGGGCCATTTCGTATTCCAGGCTACAATGAGCTTAATATAGGCTCAAAGAACCTAAAAATATTTAGAATTGTAATTTTGACATGAAGTACTCCAGCTATGTAATTTTAACATAAACACTGAGTTTATTTAACTCTAAAGTCAACAGATGGTATTTAAGTTAAGTTGGCTTTTTTTTTATATAGGAGCTCTAAAAACAGCAATCAACTGCCTTACTGAGTTTTCAGCTGCTGAATGTCAACATTTTACCCAGAAAATATTAAATACTGCAAGCTAATAAGGAAGGAGAGGCTGTCTGGCCTTATAATTACTCATAATTACCCATCAACCTTTCCATATACCAACAACAGCAATGTTTGTTTGAGCAGTCCCAATAGATTGATCACACCAGCAGCTCCAGGTTCCCCATGCTGGGATGCAGGGCCTGAGAATCCTCTGTGCAATTGTTTCAAGGATCCCTTTTTTATGCTTTTAGCACTCAAAATGCTCCCCTGGAGCACCATTATCTCTACCACAGGTTAAAGACAAGAGCTCCCAGGGCTACTCCAGTATCATGGACACAGCACTGGGGGACACAGACCTTGAGCAGGAACAGGAGGGGGTTCTGTCCAATTTCTGTGACTCAGACAAAACCCAGGGAATGGCTGGAGCTGTGCCAGGGCAGGTTTAGGATGGATTTTAGGGAAAGGTTCTTCCCCCAGAGGGTGCTAGGCACTGCCCAGGCTCCCCAGGGAATGGGCACAGTGCTGCCAGAGCACTGGACAACAGTCTTGGGGACAGGGTGGGATATGGGGGGTGTCTGTGCAGGGCCAGGAGCTGGGATGATCCCTGTGGGTCCCTTCCAACTCAGCCTATTCTGTGATTTTGCCATAAATCAGAGGACTGAAGACTTGGAGTGAACATCTCCAAAAGAATCTGATTTATTTCTACGTGCACTCGGTGTCTCCTCCATCACTGTGCCAGGCTGGCTGGAAATCCTTGTTCAGAGCAGGATGGGGGTGAGGAGGGCCTGCAGAGGGATACTCACGTGCAGTTTGTTGAGCAGCACAGCATCCGTGGTGCTGTTGGCTCCTGGCTTCGCTGCCTTCCAGAACTGCTTCTGCGCCGAGTAGCGGTTCATGGGACACAGCTTGAACAGGCAATCTAGAAAAACATGGAACAAACACAGCCATGCCTTCAGCCAGTCAAAATCATCTGCATTCTTGCTGCTAAGGCTCTCCAACTATTCCAGCGGCAAGGAAAGCTTTATAAACAAATTCCAAAAAGCTCTTGATCGGCCGAATGCTTTTCTGAGCAACAGGAATGTCGCCCCATGCATGATAAAAAGTAACTGCTACTGCCAACATCTGATGCAAGACCAGAAAATTTATAACTTGTCCCAGTCAAAAACAGTACCAGACTAAAATGGGAACACGTTCCAGTGCTTTCCCAGGCAAACAGACTTGGTTTCTGCACTTTCAGCTTGGAGTTTTTGTACTTCAGCAGGTAAACTCGGTCAGGCTGGGGGCTTTTTGCTTTGGATTTTTTCACTGCTGTTGTCAGTTTAGTTCTTAAATCAAATCCCTTCTATTGCTGGGGAAAACTGGGCAAAAAAAAAATAGGAGGAACTCTTCACCTAATGAATTGGCAGCAGCATAAAATACCCTCAAACAACAGCCTGCCCAAGCACAGACATTCAAGGCATGGCTTTGAGGTAACATCAAACCCCTCAGGGCGTCAGGTTCTATACCCAGTGCAGCAACACAGTTTATTTAACATTCTGCCTGGCTGAAGTCAGGAATCACAGCTCATTAGTCTTATTAAAAATACATTTCTGTATCAGAGATGCTAACTTATCAGTAATAAACCCACATGAGCTGCAGTGACTGTTTCTCCTCCTGTCGTCGCTAAGCAACGGAACACGCAAAAAAATAAATTCAGCTATTCAAAGGCAGCGCCTAAAGTAGCAGCTCAGAAGTTCAAACAAAGTGCCAGAAGAGCCAGCAGGCTGTTCCCAGCCTCTTGGGCAGCAGAGTGGATGTCAGGCTTCAGGCTCCTCGTTCACACGGCCTCTCTCCAGGCTCCTGGTGTATCCCCACGGACAAGCACCGCAATTTGGGAAGCAGCAAGGTGAGGAGAAACCCACCTGGGGCTTATCCTCAGTGCCTGAAAAGCAGAGCTGCTTGTTCATGGATATTCTGGATGCACATCAACCAGAAAGGTAGACACCCCATGCTGGAGACAGGTCATGGCAGCTCTGCCAGAGGCTGAAGTTGCTGAAGGGGCTGAGACAGACCTTGGCAATTTCACCTCTGGATGCTGCTTGAGATGGACACCGTCACTCTTCTCATTCTTTTCCTCCAATCCATCCCCAGAGCCCACCAGGCAACATCAAACACCTTTCACAGATGGGCAAAGAATCCCAGAATGGTTTGGGTTGGAAGGACCTTAGAGAACATCCCATTCCACCTTGCTTTACCAGCCCAGGACCCCAAAAACAGATCCAGCAGGAGCTGGGCATGGCACTGGGGCCCTCTGACAGAGTGACACTGGGGAAGGACAGAGCTCAGAGCACAAGGAGGGAGACTGAGCTGCATCTCTGCAGAAACACTCAGCTCCACTTCATCCCCACTGCCAGCCTGGGGCTGCTGAAGCACCAGGAAAAGTGCAAACCACACTTCCCAGGTTTGCGCTCCTCACCGCTTTTTCCATTTCCATCAGGATGATTCACAGAGATTGACAGCACAGCAGAGATTCAAAAAGCCACTGCGG
Organism: Pyrgilauda ruficollis; assembly: GCF_017590135.1. Taxonomy (NCBI): domain Eukaryota; kingdom Metazoa; phylum Chordata; class Aves; order Passeriformes; family Passeridae; genus Pyrgilauda; species Pyrgilauda ruficollis. Next base: position 1,405,669 of record NW_024508101.1, read on the forward strand.
GCTGGCACTTGGAGCTAAGACTCTGCATTGTAAGCAACACACCAGTTATAAAATTTTCTATTTTTGCTTAAACCATCAGTTCACACAATGACAGCAATTAACACACAGAACTGCAGAGAAGAATTAATTGTATGCTAGATTTAGTCACAGTGCACTTCTTTCCATCCTTTTTTCAGTCAAGAAAGTTATCAAGTTAGGTTTAACTTCCAAATTGTTAACTGCAAGTAACCCCTTCTCCTGCCTGAAGCACTCAGAGAGTTTGACCTTGTCCAGTGCAAGAAGGCAAGGCATAACTTGTTTTCCTTAGGCTTTCTCCCTAGTAACAAAGCTACAGATCTAAAACAAACAATGAAAAGCACTCAATATATTTCCTTTCTAGTATTTGTTCTATGAAATCTATTTCTGAAGTGGTTGAGAAGTTCAGCTTTGCCTTATTCACCCTCCTATGGCCACCAAATGTATTTCACCACAGGTCAAACTACATGAACTTTATGGCCAGAAGACTTTCAGCTCTCCAGACCCCGCTGCCTTGGATGTTTACAAAGCCAAGGATGTGCTGGCTGAGCACCATCGTGGTCATTGATCTGTAACCCACAGTCCTGATGATTGTGCAAGATAAACCCAAGCTTGTCAGAGACCATCCTTGTGGAATTTAGGTCTAGTTCTACAACAGGAGCCAAACATCCAGAGCCAAAAATTAAAAGTGAAGCCAAAGCAGCCCAAAGCATCAGCTCTCTGCTCCGCTCAGTGATTCGAGCAGCTTTAGCCACATGGGAAAGGTGATAAATAAAGCAATTACTGCACAGTAACAACATCTTTTTATAGACTGTTTGTTGCATATTAACCAGGAAGGAATGCATTTTCCTTTCAGATCTTCATGATACACAGTGAAAAATGGCAGAATTGCACAATGAGGTAGTATAAAAATAAAATACTACGTCACTGTTGATGAAATGATGATACATCAAGCCTGGGCACCCAACAAAGGTCCTGCAGGAAAAAGGGATTGCATAATCCTACACCAGCCCATCAGGATGACGAATGCTACATGGGCACGTGTTAAATGTGCATTTCAGTTCTTCCCAGCTAAATCCTGCTCTTCCATCAGCGACTGCTCTGCATGGAATAAAGCGAGGCTGCAACTGCACCACGTGAGAGATGAATGCTCTCACTGGTGGGACATTCACAGCCCACGTGGGCCTCTGCCACCTGCAGCTCCCCGAAATATCGCAGCGAGGATTGGATACCCTCTGCGTGCACCAGCAGCACAGAGGAGTTGGCAAAAGGATCCTGGGAAGGGTAGAAACCCCCGTGTTCCAAAGTATTTTGGGGTTCAAGGAAGAGGGAAACTTGCCAGCAACGTTATTCCAACTGCCAGTTCCTTCCACCCCATGCTTTTCACTTGCTCTTCTCTCTTTTACATTCCCCTCTTGACTAGACTGTGCTCCTTCCCAAGCCAGCAGATTCCAAACTTCCAACCCTTCCCTCCAGTCCAAGCCCAAGCAGCCACATCTCAAACACCCAACTTTTGCTCTCACAGCACAATGAAAAACCTGACAAAGACAGCTTCTTCTTACCATGGATTCCATCACACGCGATATAAAGTCACATTTAGGTAGCACATTAATAAGATTATTTGAAAATATAATGCAAGATTTCTCCAAAACTGCAAATATGCAAAAAGGTTAGAGAGACTGAAATGATAGGAGAAGGGAGTTGAGTATTTCCGAGCTCACTCAATACATCATCACCTTTTTCACACAAAACTGCCTAGAAATACCTAAATCAAACATTCCCATGCAACTCCAGTCTCCCCTTCAGAGGCTTCTCCCACTGTTTTGGACATGAAGTGTTGCCACTGTGTCAGTTCTACCCTTGGTCTATAAGGACAGCTCAGAGATCTCCTGAACACGCACTGCTGACACCCAAAGCTCCCCCAGACAACATCAAACACCTTTCAGAGAATGGCCAAGGTTCATGGAATCATGGAATGTCTTTGACTGGAAGGGATTTCAGAGCCCACCCAGTGCCCCCCCTGCCATGGCAGGCACACCTCCCACTGTCCCAGGTGCTCCAGCCCCAGTGTCCAGCCTGGCCTTGGGCACTGCCAGGGATCCAGGGCCAGCCACAGCTGCTCTGGGCACCTGTGCCAGGGCTGCCCACCCTGCCAGGAACAATTCCTTCCCAAAATCCCATCCACCCCTGCCCTCTGGCAGTGGGAAGCCATTCCTGTGCCCTGTCCCTCCTTTCCCCTGCAGTCTCTCCCCTCTCTTTTTTGTAGCTCCTTGAGGCACCATCCTGGCTGCTGCCAGAGCTCAGCTCAGTTTTGGGGGCCCCAGCCCATTTCCCTCCCCCTGCCCTTCTCCAGCACACCCATTCCAGAAAGATCTGGAAGCAGTTTCAGCTCCAGCCAGGCTGGTTGTGCAATCCACCACTCATCATTTTTTCCAAATCTCCACCGCCTATTTTAAGCACTTAGGAGAAGGTCTTCACCAACTTTTCTGCAGTTGGAGAGAGCAGGAATCAAATACTTTGCTGGCAACAAAAAGGTGTGTCGTTATTTCAGGTTTTAAACCCAGACTCTCCAAAATGCCAACTGGAGAAAGGTAAGAACCAAGAGAAATGACTCCCCCTCACCAAAATCATACTTTAGGGCACTTTCAAATGAAGGGTATCTTATAAAGACGAAGATCTTTAAATAAGTCACTTCCAAATCCACTGAATATTTAACACCAACACAGCTGTTTCTTCATTACTTGGAAAAACCAAACTCATTTTTGCACAGCAAAACGAAAATTAAAAGAAAACCAGCAATTCCCTGCTGAAATTTAGCATTTTCTCTTCAGACTTTTCTATACTTAGATACCTGATATTTTCCCTAGGCCAAAGCCTGCTCACAGGAGAGAACAAACACGCTGATAGTATCTTCCCTTTTTATTTTAAATAGGAAAGAATAGCAGCAATGAAGAAGTAACATAGCTGGCAATGATGGACACACTGTAAATAGAAGTTGTTGACTTTGTATTTATGAAATTGCACAGCTTTAATACACTCACAAAGATGGTAATGCTCCACAAGATGAGGAGTTTATTTAAAGACAAAATGAAGACCTCTCTTGTGCTCAACTGCAGTATTTTCACACAGGAGACTTAAGAGAATAACACAAAATGCACATATTCAATTCCAGACAAGTTTCACCTTTTCAGAAACCCTTGGATTACTCCATCATCTATTTTATACTTGTTCCCTCCGAGATTTAAAATTAATACATGACAGCCTAAGAGGTTCAAAGAATATAGAACAAAAGCAGCTACAGAAATGTGTTGATTATTAATCATTCCTGCATTTCCATGAAGAGGGAGAAAAAAGAAGCCGATCCTACTGAAATGAGTCTCTTTGTGATGAGAAGACATCCTTTCATTTTCAGTTTGCAGGGATCAAGCTTTGCTGGGAGCACAGCAGCTCGGATCAGAAGGGGGTTTTTGTGGTCCCAAAGGAGCTCCAGCCACCCACAGCTCCACCCCAGCAAGAAACCAAACCTGGGCCCTGCACATTCAGCCTGGTGGAAGAACTCAGCTGAATTCCACCCTCAGGCTGCCAACAGTTCTGCCATTGCACAAGAGGGGAAAATGAAGCACAGGTGAGCAGGGCACTGGTACGGAACAGGGAAATCTGATCCTGCCCCTGCACCCCAGGCAGTGCCCCAGGCCAGGCTGGATGGGACCCTGAGCACCCTGGGACAGTGGAAGGTGTCCCTGCCATGGTCCTTCCAACCCAACCCAGCCCATTCTGGGATTCTATCCCAGGCCCAAACATCCCATAGCAGTCACCCCCCTCTGCAAAGAGCCCAGTCACTCAGGATTCAAACCCTGAACTAATTACAGGAGAGAATTTATTAGTGGTTTCTGCTGTGGTGACGTCTGTTACCTCCCTGCTTTGTGCTGCTGCATCTTGTGTTTCAAGGGCTTTCAACACTTGGCTTTTTAAAGCAGAATAAAGGGGGAAAATCACCCTTGCAACCAACATTTAAATTGAGAGCGTGCACGATTTGTGATCTAAATATATTTTAATTTCTATGTTAAAATAACCACCCTCCACTCCTATCTGCAAGACACAAGGGTAACCACCCTCTTGCTATTATATTCATTTATGCAAAGTCCTTCCAGTGGGAATTGCTGCTTCATTTGTTCAAGCTGTAACAACACAGGAAATAATGTAATTGTTATTAACTCGGAGCTGAGGTATCAAAGCAAAGGGAGAAGACTGAGCAGAGATTTCAGAGAGAGAAAAATTATCCACCTGAGAGCTGGACACTGAATATCAATGTCTGCTAAAGCTGACCTGAGAAATGCACCTTTAAGTAAACACCTTGTGTTCCAAAGAGTTCAGAACACCCCAGTGTTTGTTTTATTTCTACACGTAACCTCTTTGGTCTCCTTCAAAAAGAAAACTGCTACTCGAAAAGAGAGAAATATTTAGACACTGGATATACAGGCAGTTCCAAAAGGAAACATTTGCAGGAAAGACCAGATGCTTTTTTCTATCTCTGGTACTGAGGGAAGATGCTGCATGAAAACACAGAGCCAGAAGGGAGAGCAGCACAAGTAGAAAGGAAAAAACCCCTAAACCCCACTGATTTAACTACAACATATCCCATCTGACATCCATGCAGGCTAAAAAAAGCAAGAAAACCATTCCTCTCCTTGCCATCGCAATGGATAACGCGTCCCTGGATGGGCAACACTGGCTACAAGAGATCTGAGATGGCAAAGCAGAGCAAGTTCCCTCAGAGAAAGCTGCCAAGGAGACAGTGAGTGCACCAGGATCCCTGCAAGCATTTAGGTACAGCCTCATTTATGGACACAATGAGTAACTTCCACCAGGAGAAGCTACTTAATAATCATCTCTTTAAAAATCATCAAAGCACCTTGATGGCTCCTGGCTAATAACAGATACAAGTCAGGGAAAAAAAAAAAATCTCTTCATGTTGAGGAGAGGGGAAAAGAGAGGAAAACAAATCTCAAGTGAGGGGTTCAGAGCTGCACACATTAATGTGAGCCAAGCCAGGATCCCAAGGAAGCTGCTGGTCCCCCTGAGTGTTTCTGTCTTACCTCAGCTCCAGCTCTGCTCCAGCATGAAAAGAAACCCTGAACAAGAGGTCACCTGGACAAACTGAAATGCCATCCCTTTCTCTCCCTCACAAGCACCCAAAATCAATTTTTACACACAAGGAGAAGGATCTGTACTTTACATTAAGGGGATTTAATAAACTAATGTCATAGGAGTTGCAGAAGCAGCTCTAAGTAAATTGTTGTGGCTCCAGCCTTTGTCCCAGCCTGAGAGCTGGATCCTTGACCCAGGAAGCCATTCCCCATCTCCATTTCAATAGTTTCCATGACAAATCTCCCTGTGAGACACCAACACAATCCTCAGGACAGGAACCCTGTGACATTCCCTCCTCAAAATCTTTGGGTCTTTTCAGTCTACATTTCACCCTGGCAGTAAACCAAAGCATATTTATTTTCTGGCCAAACTTCATTTCATTTTGGCTGCTCACCCCTTGGATTTCACTCTCACATTTGCTTCTTCACTTGCTCCTGCTTTTCCAATGAAAGTTCCTGCTGAAAACAGGGCAGGAAGTGGGGGCAGGAGAAAGGGAAAGCTTGGACGGTCTGAGCACAGGAAGAACAGGGAAGATCAAATTTCAAACCCCCTCTGGAAGCGTCAGTGTTGACCAGCATGGAAAGAATACTGTCGTGCTATTAGACAGAGCTGACTGAACAGCATAATAAAAGTCACTTCTATTTAAAAACATTTCGTGTGTGTTTCTCAAGGAATGAACCACCACGGCATCACGCAAGAGAAAAGGCAAATTTTTCAGCTGTTCAAAAAAGCAACTCCATTTTCAGCTCTTAAATGGATTTGGCTTAAAGAAAAACTGCATTGCCAAAAAAAAAATATGTAGGGAGATTAAATAAATATTTGATAATATTATTGAGGTCTTGCTTGGAAGAATGGAAGAAATAATAAAATTGAATTTAGTGCTTCAATTTTTCTTAAGCTAATGAAGCACTCGGGATCCCTTGCCTGAATTGCTTATTTGTTTCTTTCCCTCTGCACCAGGTGCTGCCCTCCTGAACTGCCAGCCCACTGCCTCCTGCAGAATTCCAAATGCAGGGCTGGCAGCCCCTTGGAGAGCTTCCTCAGCTCATCCCTCCCTTCCAAGGGCAGAACCAGCTCCACTCCTGCCATAACACCTGAAGGAATCCCTTCCAGCACTCCATTATTTCTGTATCTAACCCATTCATTTTTACAGTTTCCTGCCATGATTTTCTTCCCTCTCCACATGGACATGGCAGAAGAGAACTTCTCCCTCTCCCAGCAGTACCTGCAGGCTCCTCTGTCCCACAGCTACTGAGATCCAAGACTGGTCAGGGGCCTCTCTGCCCATTTCCCTCCTGGATTTTCTCTCATACCTTTCTGGAAGCACAAGAAACTTCACTTGAGGCTCTGCCAGAAAGCAAAACTGGAAAAAATAATTAATGGATTTAGCAATGTTTCTTCTGTATTTTCCAAGGCAGCAACTGCACTTTTTGTCACAGCACAGCACTGACAACTCCTTTGCTAACCACAGTTCCCACACCATGGATCCTTCCCATTGCACTGCCACATGCCCACCCTCCTCCTCTCTGGATGCAGCCAACTGAGAGCAGTCTTTGACAGCTTCTGAGTGAATTCCCGAGCTGGTGTCTCTTCTGCAGAGCTCACAGAGCACAGCCAGCTGTGACCAACACTGTGGGCAGACATGGGCAGAACCCAGGAGGTCTGAGCTGCCACAGATGCTCAGCCTTCTAGAAACTGGCTTAATAAAGCAAAGATAAACACAAAAACCCCAGGCCTGCCTTAACTCTAGGAAATGACACGCTGGAGCTGAACAGAGCAGAGTCCTGCTGCCCAGCTGTGCTGCAGACCCAGCAAAACACCCCTGCCCACATCTGCTCTGAGTACGCAAGTTTGATTCCTTGCTTTCTGCTGTTGGCTTGAGTCTTTCACCTCCCGAAGGCCTCTCCCTTGTCTCCACTTTAAACAGTCCCCATCCTTTCTGGCAGGGGCCCAGAGATGCTCTGCTGAGCCCCATCAAGTGATGCAGCTCAATCTGTCCAAGCTCGCTCCAGCGCTGGGCGCCGCTTCCCCTCCCGGGAACACAGCACGGAAAACGCCAACAAATCATACAGCTAATTAAAATCTGGCCTCCAGAACGTAATCCTAGCACTGAAGGATGCACTCTGGAAGTCATTTTAATAAGCAGGTTATGCTGACAAGGTGTATACACCCCGTAAACACAAGTGCTGCCATATATTGCCTCTGCAGCAGCAAAGCAGAAAGTAAAACAGCCAAGCACTTCTGAAAAGCGCAATATTCCAGTCTGACAGCACTTAGGAGTTAAGCTGTGCCAGCACTGCTGCTGAAACACAATCCACGGCTTTAGAGATCAAAAATGAAAGTGGAAAATAGTCCCTAAAGCAGTAAAAGAGCCCTTCCAGGCACAGCTTACGAGCTGCGCGCTACCAAATAAGGGAAGCGAGCGGCGGGAGCCAAGGCGGCCGAGCCGCGCTGGATGCGCAGCGCAGACAGCTGGAGCACAGGGAGGGATGGGGAGCAGCCAGCCCCGCTGGGCCGCACTGCAGATGGGAAGAACAAATGTTCTTCTGTGGCCTGAGAGGAAGCAGAGCCTGCCAGGATGGGCCTGCGGGCGTTACCCCACTGGCAGCACGTCCTCGGGTCCGTGGGGCTGCCGCTGCAAACACCAACCCCAGAGACTGACACCCATGGGACACCTGCCATCACCTGAAGCACCTGAGAGCCACAGAATGAGAGCCACAGAGCCATCCAACCCAGGTTGGATGAGACCTTCAAGATAGAGTCCAACCCAGCCCCAACACCTCAGCTAAACCCTGGCCCCCAGTGCCACATCCAGGCTTTGTTAAACACACCCAGGGATGGTGACTCCACCACCTCCCGGGGCAGGTCCAGAACTTCATCATCCTTTCTGTAAAAAACTTTTTTCTAACATCTAACCCAAATTTCCCTTGGTATAGATTAAGACAAAGCCTGCAAGGAAAATCCCAGAGCCTGGGGATGCTCTGTGTGTCCCACAGGGATGCAATTCACCTGCTGCACGGAGCTGCCCAAGTGCTTCCACACAAGCACAAACACGGAGCTGCTGAAGAGAAACTGCTCCTTTTTCAACTTCGGCTGAGCTGTTGTTTCCCTTCTCTCTTTTTTAAACGCATGGATGTAATTCAATTTATTTTTGCCTGCTCTACTAGCTCATTGTCTTCGAGCAAAAGAAGCAGAACACGCTATCATCCATCTCAGGGATGTTTCATACACGCTCCCAGTGTGAGCCTTCTGCAGAAATAAACACTCTGCTAACTTGGTGTCTACTTTCCAACAGACAGAGCAGCTTCTCTGGCTCCTTGGTTTATCACAGCTGAGGGGAACAGGCTGTAAGAGCCTCCGGAACACCAAAACTTCACAGGATAAGCACAGGAGTTAAAACACACCTGCAAAGAAAACCACAAGTTTCACTTCTTTAACTCTGTGTGCAACTACAAAGCAAAGAAGTCTTGGTTTAGGTGCTGACAATGCCTCCCTTATTGCCCTGAAATCCTGGAGACAAAAAGACCCAGTAAAAAGAATATCCTGTGTGTGTGCCTGAAAACCCCACAGAAAATAAATGTATTCAAGTGCTTTGTGCTACAGCTATTTAAAAACTTCCTTTTTCCACAAAGAACAATAATTAGGTATTTTCACTGTTTTCAGCCATCTTTCAAGCTGCCTTACTGACACAATAACAACACATGAATCAGTGAGGGAGAATGCTGGATTCAGAAGTGATGGATGGGCTGGGAGAATTATTAAATAACACCAGCTGCACCACTGAAAGCATCCTACACTCACATCCACCCAGAGTCAGCAAAGAGTCGTCCTGGCTCACAAATACCACCCCTGCCAGTAGCCTCCAAGCAGAAATTACCTTCCAAGTTCAGAAAAATGAACTGAAATCTTCTTTTAGCACTGTCTGCTCCCTTCCCTTCTCTTCCTTCATTTGTTTCAATTACTGTCTTTATTTCCAATTATTAATTGTATCATAATTGCATTAGAACCGTTTCCTGGTTGTGTCAGGTGGTCCAGTCTCTAATTCCAGATCTACACCAGTTTTGTGCCTTGATTTGCAGGATTTCAGCTTTCAGAATAATTTAATCGGGTTTCAGATGGATTTTCCTTTTCTGCACGAAATCCTGGCATTCAGAAACAGCAGAAGCAACCAAAAAAATCTGATTCTATGCCACAGATTTGATAATATCAATTTATAACAGAGGGCCTGCAGAGCAGGACAGAGCCACAGGGCAGGAGGTGAAACCCTCTGCTGGGGATATGCTGGAACAGCCTCAAATGGTGACACATGGCCAAGGCAGCCACACTCAAATTTAACCCCACAGAAGCACCCAGCTTGGCGGTTCCACAGCCAGGTTGGAGCATTCCAAAAGCTCCTGGAGCCCTCTCTGGTTCTGCTAAATTGAGGGGAGCTCTCAGAACTTCAGCACACATGAGTGGTGCCACTTGCTGTTCCAGCCCTAAAATCCAGCCCCTGGCACCCTCAGCTCCAGGAGGGCTCAGTGCCCCTGCCAGCTCTCCCCCAGAGGAGGTTTCAAACAATGCTTCCCACATTTATGACTCCAGAGGAAAACTGCAGCAGCACGAGGCAGCACCGGACTGTGTTACTCACCTGGTGACCACAGGAATAACTTTTACCCACAACAATTCCAACCTTTGGAAAAAAACAAGATTCTCAACCTCTCAATCCAACAAGCAACTCCTACAGGATAAACCAGACGAGTTATGAAATCTGGATTGCAAGTGTCCTTGGTATTAGAGATGCTCGAAAAAACAGATTCAGAAATAACTCTTTCAGCAAATCCCAAATGAAACCCAGACAACTGATGTTATCCAAAGGCTCCATCATGCAAAGTGCAAACTGTCCTGATGAAATATCTGAACCTTATTCCAAGATAAATGGCACAAACAGAACAAAAATTCCACTCAAAACATCTGAGGATGAGGAAGTTATATAAAAAAACCCAAAAAAACTACATGAAAAAGATGTGAAAGCTGATTATCTGCAGTTTCCTGAGCTTTTCAATCTGGATAAGCACTTGGGACTTTCCATGTGTATTTCCCATTTTACTGAGCTCTTGTGAAGAGGACACCATTAGGAGCAGCAAGGTAAATTTCTCTGCCAAGTCTCTGGACTTTTAAAAGGTGAAATTCACGATCCCAACCGTGCCTTCTCCTTGCTCACTGAAAACATTTCACAAGTCTGCCACTTTCCACTCAAACACACAAACTGCACGTTAGGGATTTGCAGAACAAATCCATTCTTTTTTATTAACGAGCACTTCAGATCCTACACGTGAGATGAAAAACTTCTTCAGGAAAGGATTATGGGTCTAAACAAAAGATATTGGCTGGCACAAACCCAGTGAATTGTATTTCCATGAAGCCCAGCTCTTGCAGAAACAGAGAACCATTAATGAACACAAGTGTCACTGGTGCCCTGTGGCAGCCCTTCCACCGTGCAGATTTCCCCTCTTGCTCATTCAAAAAGCTTTGAAGGCTTTTTTTACAAGGTGAAGCCATTGCAAGCATGGTTAAAAACGTGACAAAAACTCAGTATTTGAGGAGAAACAGATGAGCTGCTGGAGAATCACGTGCACTGCAGAGCAGCTGCTGAGCCAAATGGCTTCCATGACACTGTGAGAACAATCCTGTATTTTTTACAGGGCAATATTGAGGCTGGAGTGTGACAGCAGCTCAGAGCAGGCACAGAACAGCACACAGGGATGGAACAGGTTTGCTACTCCAGCCCTGAGCCGCACTACTACAGACACTGCCAAGTGTGACAGCTTTCATGCACATGATCTCCATTTCTTTGCTGTAACATGTCTGGAAAGTTGTCATCAGCTTGCCCACACTCTCAGACACTGTGTCCCACGTGGGGACACAAATGACCGCTGAACTGAGAAAGCTTCCAGCCTGCACTCCTGGGCTGCTCGTGGATTCTGAGCGACTTCAAACACCCCAACCTCGCCCCAGAGAACAAGATTTTCTTACCAAACATCCCTGCATGGTACTTTTCTTAATAAATAAACCCAAACAGCTGCTGAGTACAAGCCTTAAGCCATATGCCTGTTACATACACAAATCAACTTTTTCACTAAAAATATTTAAACTGAAACTGTTGATAAACCCACTGTGACAGAGCAGATGGATCCATCAATTCACCACCAGAATACCCTTTTGCTAGATTAAAAATTTGCAGAGGACTTTCAAAGTAACAGATTAAAAATTTGTAGAGGTCTTTCAAAGAAGTAACAGAGTTCTTCTGCACATCCTTGAAGGGGCAGAATTACAGAATGAATTAGGTTGGAAAAGACCTTTGAGATCAAGTCCAACCTAGGAACACACACCTCACCAACTAAACCATGGCACTGAGTGCCACGTCCAGTCTCTTTTTAAATCAGTTTAAACAGTGCAGAAAGGCACAGAGGATGGACAAGGAACTTGACTAAACCCAAAGGTCCACAAAGGCCACCATGCCCATGAGGTTGTCACCTCCTCCCTCCCGAGCAGCGCAGGGAAAGCCGCTTTGCTGACCCTTCCCCACAACCCATCTGGGCTTTCCCCAAGGGATGCACAGAGCTCTGGACAGCACAAATCCCCAGGATTGCCTGCAAGAGCAGCCTTGCTGGAGGATCCCCTCAGGCAGCTGCTCCCACTCCCACCCCACGCTCTCCTCCATGGCAACCCCTCCTGCACAGGGGGAATTCGGGAGAGGAACGGGAGAGGAGCGCTGCGAGCTCAGCCCTCGCACAGCAGGCTCCAGGAGAGGCTGCACAGCCAGGGCAGCAGCTCAGCCCTCGGGTAAATTCCAGCCAGAGCCCCAAAAGCCACAGCTGGCAGCTGGTGGTGGCACCCAGCACAGCAAGCCCTCCCAGGAGCTCCATCACAGATGGATGAAGAATTCCTGTGGAGCCACGTCTGAGGAAAAGGTTATTCCAGTGGACACCCTCCTTTCCCAACCATCACAAACATCCAGTGCCCATCATCTGTTCCTGCCGTCCTCAGCAGTGTAAAACAGGGATAAAAAGGTGATTGCTGCCCAGCCTCAGCCACGTGGTTCCTTCCTGTACACGCCACTAACTCTGGTTTGTGTGTGTTTGCTCAGGATCTGCTCTGGTTTGTGTGTATTTACTCAGGATCTGCTCAAAAATTCCCTGTGACACATTGAGAAACTCTCACTAGGTCACCTGACTGCTTCAGCAAGAGCTCTGTCCAGAACCAACTCTCTCCACACCATTCCCAAAGAGCTTGAGGACATAAAACTGCACAAGGCAAATCTCACCCTCGAAGACATTTAGTGTTGTACAGAGCAACTCAGCATTTATCTGGAACAAAAATCTAGGTAAGCTTACCTTTACACTTGCAAGATAACAAATATTTATAAACAAACGTTCTCCTTTCTACTAACCAATATCAGAGCACTATGCCTTTACACTTTAAAAATCTAAATATTGGAAGCGTGGTTTAAATTAGCACAGTGCACAAGATCCTGCCAGTGAATTATCCACCAATAAAAACCACATTTGGAGGTGGGAGAAACTCTGGGAGCTTCCAACACGCGCCACAGAACAGATATTCAAAGTAGCTGAGTCACTGTGGTTTTCTGAAATGAGCCTCCAAGCAGGATTGAAGGAAGGAACATTAAGTGACAGGCACTTCAAAATCTCTGACAGATAAAAGTTTTTCTTTTAAAGTTCCTGAGTTTTTCAGTCTGAGGCTGCAGCTTCTTTTCTTCATGCTTTTTTCCCTTTTATTTTTGGTTTTTGAAGACTTTGATATCTAGCTTCCAACATAATGTTTAACTTCAATCCTGCATTAAACATCAGAGCAAGGACCAGGCTCAGCAGACTTCTAAAAACCCAGAGCAGACAGACAAATCCAGCAAAGGTACAAGAAAGAGCAGCAAATGTAAACAGTGCAAAAACCTGGAGGGAACACAAGGTACAGCAAGATGGAATTAATTCAGTGTGAGAGGCAGAGGGCTCCCCCAACCCCTTCCTGGTTTTAGGCAGGAACAAATCCTGGTGAAGGATCACAAAAATCCTCAGTAGAGCACAAATCTATGCAGTCAACAGGTAGGAAAACAACACTGAAAGCTCAAAGAAAGGAATTTCTGCTCAGAAAACCCTCCTGTCCCTGGAAATGGCCTGAAAACAAAAACCCATTTTTATGGTTTTTTTCCTCCAAAGAACTTTACTTTTTCTCTGAGGTTTTGGGATGTGCTTCTTTTTTCTGCTGAATTTCAGAAAATGAAAAACTTGGATATTTTCATGTTTTTTCTCAGCAAGGGATTCATAAAGAAGCTGGAAGAACAGAATATTTTCTCCTGTTCAATTCTGAACATTATTTTACTCATTAGTGGGAAGAATAAGAATTCCATGTGGACCCCACATCTCCAAACCTTGCTAAGATTTTTCCTCCCATCCTTGCACAGCCCCCTCTGTCCATTTAGTGGCTGCAGAGGCAGCACAGGGAATGTGACACCCCTCTGGAAACACATCCTGAAACAGCTCAGCCTCAGCACAGCTGCAGGGCTTCCCCCTCAATCAAACTCTACAGAAAGGCACAGATTAAATCACATTTCTTCCCTTTACAGCTCTCCCTGCTACTCCTCTGCCTTCAAGGTCCTCCCAATATTGCTCAGCACTGAGGATTGGGAACACTGAGCAGCTGTGGTGATGCCTTCTGATCTTTCAAGGTAACTGCACCTAAATACTAAAAAATAAACATGAAAACACATCCTTCTCAGTTACTTTTGCATCAGATAAAAACTACAAATTAAATGTCAACCGTGATATTAAGATTAAAAGGAGCTGCTGTGAAGTATTAGTGGATGTTCATAGCATAAGGTGCTACAATTAAACACAAAATCATCTCTACATGTTGTACTCCTTTCTCCTACAATGTTTATTTGTTTATGTATACATATATAAATATATACATGAACCTGTAAGCAGACTGCAATACAAATAAGCTGTTAAAACCCAGAGTTCTCTGCAGGCAAATTCTGATCCCAATGCAGAATTATCATCTGTCAAGTTGCCCAAATCGTCTCAGAACACAAAAACTTGCAGCACATGACAGGCTGCATATGGAAAAAATTATATTTGGGATTAAATCTTATAGATCATATTTGAAGGATCTTCTCCTCATTGTCATTTTTCATGACCAAGGCCATCTGCCTGACAGGGAGTGGGAGGAAAAATTCTTCACTTATTTTAAAGCTTGTCAATGCCAACCAAGAACGTTATTTGTAAAATCTATATTGCCTTCAGATTTACCTCCAGTCCCCAAGGCAGGAGTCAGGGTGCAGCCATTCCTGTTTACTGAAGGATCATTCTCCCTGCAGAGCCACCATCCCATAACACTGCCCAATGCTCCTGCAGCAAGCACACAATTCTCACTGCCCAGGAAAACGTGGTGATCGAGTCACTCTTACAGAACCTCCTTTTCTGATCAGTTTTTTTGGCAATCATGTAAATAGGGGACATGATATGCTTTTCAATCAACAAGGAAAATGCACTTCTGAAGGTCAGAACAAAGTCAGTCAACACCACCCCCAGTAAAGTTGTACCAAAGGCTCCAAAAAGTCTCTTTGCTCAATCCTGGTGTTAAGACATGAGCAAGAAGTCAAAGATACCTGGATGCATTTGCCATAAAAACCCAGTTAAATGCCCATGGAAATGCTTGAGCCAGGCTCTGTGCTGAAGCCATTTGTGCCCAGGCAGCACCACAGATCCAGCACTTGGTGCTGGAAATCAAAGCTGGGAGTCCAGAGCTTGTGCCAGATCAGCACTGCAATTCCTGCTTTTGGGAGGGGTTTTAAAGCACCCAAGGGAACACCCAGCTCAGCCCTCCCTGGTCCTGTCCTCCCCTTCAGAGGGGACTGAACTCTCCCTCTCTCCTGCTGCTGCTCACACTCTAACCGTGCTGAGATTTATTCCTCTTTCTCTGACAATAAAACGCAGCTTTAGGGCAGCAGGAGCAGCTGAGGGCTGGAATCCCCAACCCAAACCATCCCCTTTGGACTGGCTCCCAGAGGTTTGGGCCACCACCAGCCCAAACCTCTGTCCCCGAGGCTGCTCAAAGCCAAGTGGTGCTGCCTGGAGATCACGTGCTGCTCCAAAGGGAGGGAAAGCATTTTTACAGCTCTAGCTCAGATTTTTTCCTTTTCAGGATGGCTGCTCCCTCATCCAGCTCCCTCACTTCCTCATGCCTGCAAGTTCTGTGTTTATTTTTTCCTTGTGTAATTTTTAACCTCGACAAATAAAAGGGTTGACATTCACTAAATGCAAGGTCTAAGTGCTACCAGATTGCTTCTGCATAGCACAGCTCTCTGTATCCTCAATAAAACCCAGCTCAGGCATAATTTGTTCTGGTTCAGGCAGGGGAGGATCCTGTGGCAGTGTTTTCAGCACTGTCATGGCTTCTCTGCTGTCAGAAGAGCTTGCAGGAGACTTCTTCCTCTGATCATCTCACTGAGAGCCACAGCAAGGCTCTTCAACCACAACACAAGGAGTTCTGTTTCCACTGAACTTCTGTACATTACATAACCAAAGCAGATGATAATTGCCAACACTGAGGGCTCAGTGCTGACTATTTTCACAAATTAGGAATGAAGAAGTGTTAGCCCTAACACACAAGTCCCTCGAGCTCCTCTCTGACTGAATAGTTGTTCATCAGAATAAAATTTGCAAGGAACTCTGCAGGCAGTGTCAATCTGTAATGGCTATTCTGGTGTTTCCACATTCATGTGAGACATAAGGCTTCTTTTACACATTTGTCAGGGGCCACTAAAGCTAATCCAGGATTTTTGCAGCTCCCTACCCGCAGCCAGCCAGCTGCCAAGGAAGGAAACAAACAGTTTATTCCTAAAGATCCAGTCAGGTGCTTTTCAAGACTGACCTCAAAGCAGCAAATTCCTCTCTGGATGGCAAAACCATGCAAAGCAGTTTTCAGAGACAAGAACCTTCACCAACAGCTCACTTGTTTCCTGGAGTTTGGATCACAAACTTTCAAGTCAGGCAGGAAAGACTGGAGGTTTTTATACACTCAGGTCCCAAACCAGCAGCAGATCAGCACTGGCACACGGATCTGCAGCCAGCAATGTGAAGAATGCAGCTGGAGGTGCTGGAACTGCAGTGGCAGCTGGAGGAGAGAGATCCCACTCAGGTGCTGACATTAAGCAGCACCCTTCATGCTGAAGGATGAATCCAGACCCTGGAAGAAGGGCAGAACACTCCATCTCCAGCAGGGTGGGAAGGGAGGGAGATGTGAGTGGCACAGGCTGTTTGCTGAGGACACCTGGCAAGGTCTGCCTTCCCTCACAGCACATTCTCATGCTGCTGGCAGCCTCACCACTTTCCTTCTCAAACACAAGCACTCACAGCTTCACCTCCCTGAGACACCACCACTGCAGGCAGGACTCCTGCTTAGTGAAGAACAGGCTGCCCAGAAAATCAAAGTGAAATTATTTAACTTCTGGGTTGGGTTCCTCTTGGACTAATGACTTCCAAGTGGCACTTGGACACAGCACCTGTAGGGCCTCCTTGATATGGGTACTAGGCACATTTATCTCTTGTCTTCTTAAGTAAATAACCTGAACTGAACAGACTTTTGAATTGTAACTCATTTTGAAGTATAAGGCCTTATTTTCTAAGTAAAATAATTGAGGTTTTTAGTATAATTTCCTGCTATTGCAAGCAGCACAGAATCTCATTGTGCCCTAGAAGCAGGAGAAGGGAGATGACACAGAACACACTGACACAGATGAGCTCCCCAGGGGTGTCACAGGGCATTCACCTGCTCCCTCTGAACAGCCAAACACCTCATGACCACGAGAGGAGATCAAACCTGGCCACAGAGACATGTCAAGGGGAAAAGCCTGAGAGGCCAGATGTGGCTCCCCAGAGCTTACTGGGGAAGGCAGACCTAAAAACAAAACTCCTGCAGCATCAACGTGCAAATCTAGGTGTGAACTGGAGGATCCAGGAGCACAGATCACACCTTCCCTGTGTGCTCATCAGCAATCAGCCAGCCAAGGGGAGCCAAGAGGCTGTGGTGAGGCTCAGCCCTGCAAGTGTCAGCACTTCCAAGCTGCAAATGCTGTTCTGAACCAAACCTGAGTGCGTTTGGCACCAAATGGTTGTGCTCCCACACAGCCAGCACAGCCCACAGCTAAATCCTGGGATTGTCTTCAAGGGAACTACAGCTGCTTTTGAGTGAATACAAGCACTTTAACCTCAGCTACAAAGCCCTGCCACAAGAGCTGATGATCCACTGGTAACTTTAATCCACTGGTTAGCAAATTCCAAGAGCTCCCACCAAAGTGGGAAGCATCATTTAGATGATCCTTGCCTAAAAACCTTTCCCTGTGTATTTTGGTGTCTCAAGCACCCAACAGCAGGTGAACACAGCTCCAAACAGAAGTGAGGAACAGACAGCCCACCCAGCCTCCCACCCCAGCCTTGCCTATTCTGTAGTTTTTATATTTTTACCCAAATAACCAGCTTGTACATAAGAACACAATAATTCATCACAACTCCTGTACTGCAAAGAAACAAATCTTTGGCTCCAGGTTACCACAGTTGGATAAAACCTCACCCAGGCCAGGTCAGTGAGCCTGGGCACCATAAATGCACTCTCAGAGGTGTTCTGGACTGCCAGCAAGATTTTACACCCCACACCTCACCTGAGGCTCTCAGCACTTTAGATAATGAATGTACAGCTCAAGATGTTCCCAGTACCTGGGAGACTGCTGTCCTCACACACAGGGCTTTTTCCACACAATTTATGACATTACCCATCTGTCTGCATCCTTCTAAAGGAGTGAGCCTCCTTCCCCTGCAGAGCAGAGCCTGAGCTGGCAGCAAACACAACACCCACCCTGAGGTTTACCTGAAGGCTCTCTGCAAGTGCTTGGGGTTGCTGAGACTCCCCAGCACCTCAGTCCTGAACAGAACAGCTCACAGAACAGACTGAGAGCCTCTCAAAAGAAGAGCAGAACTGATGGGGTGTACAGAAGAACACACTTGACTACTCTAAATATTAAGTGAACCACAAATTTTAATAACTTTGCTATATTAGAAGATAGGCACCAATGTCACCCCACCCCCACAATTCATCAAGGCATTTCACTCCCTTGGGCTCTTGTGACTAAGTATAATATTTCATTAAATATCCTGTTCATACTGGCTTATGTACTAGGGAACACACTAATTTTAGAAAACTGATTAGCTAGTTCTTTCTAACTGAATGTTATTGTAGCTAAGGTCAGATTTTGCACTGAAACTATGGCAACAAAGCCACAGTATTCTTTTGTCTACAAGGTTGGGACCAGGTTTATTAACACAACTGCTCTACTTAATAGCTCAGCACTGCTTTTTGGCAATCCCTTCCTCGATCCTACCTGAAATACCCTGAGCTTTCCACGGGGAAAAGGCTCAGACCTGCAAGAGTTGAGAAAGAGTAAACAAAATGCTCTTTTGAGCACTTATTTCTTCAGTTTTGGGCACAGCCAACCCCCCTTGTCCCACACAGGGACACGTCAAGATGGAACTGCCACCCCAATTTGCAGAGGGACCAAGTGCACAGATCAAACCTCTCCCCAGGACAGAGATAATAATAAATTAAATCCCCCTCCTTCCTCTGCTGTACCTGAACCAACAGACTGGGTTTCACACAGCCTTCCAGTTATGCATATTAATGGCACTCTCTGTTTCAAAGGGCCTTTGCTCTGCCTTCATCTCCATGCAAACATCCCAGATGAAAGCTCTTGAAGCCCACAAGTTGGCAGACAGCTGTCTGGGCACAGAGCAGGGGGGAAACACAGCCCAGGCACCCTCAGAGCAGGGGGGAAACACAGCCCAGGCACTCTCTGTGCCCTCAGAGCAGGGAAACACAGCCCAGGCACCCTCTGTGCCCTCAGAGCTCCTCCTCTGTCCCCAGGTGTCACACGGACCTGGACAGACCCTCTTGTGCCACTCAGACCCTTCCCATCCATCTCAGCAGCCCATCAGTGGGACACACACACAACCCTGACCACATTCCTCCATGAAGGCAGTGATTATTCAGCCAGTCATTTATCTCTGCTGAGCACATCAGCACAGAATTCCCGCAGGGTTTGGGTTGGAAGGGACCTTAAAGCTCACCTCAATCCCAGCCTGCCATGGCAGGGACCCCTTCCAGTGTCCCAGGAACCATCCAGCCTGCTTGGGAAGCCACAGCTGCTGCTCTGGGTAACAGAGCACCACAGAGCCAGGATGTCTTTGGGATATCCTGGTAGTCCATCACAAATAATTTCCCACAAACTTGTCTGGCTTCACAGGCCACTAAGGAACCACTGCAAGGGGTGTGGGAAATGAAATAAAAACAGCTTTCCAATTCACTCTCCATGATAAAAAACCCAAAAAACCTTCCCTTGGATTCCTGCATCCCCCTGATCAGGGCATCCCAAGCCTTAGCAGATATAAAGCAAACCTGTCTGCATGGAAAAGCAACACTTCCAACTTCCCAGCTTTTTAAAAAATACCTAAATGCTGCAGTGGCAATGGTCCCCAACATCTGCTTGCACGTAGGCTGCAGTGGGTTGAAGTTTCACAATTCAGAGACAGGATTCAGGATTTCTTCATCTTATAAAGGGCAGCAAATTCAAATGCATACAAGCAGTTGGCAGTTTTCTAGTGCAGCTCTATAAATACTGAAAGATTCCTCATCAAGGCAGCAAAATGTATTTTAGATTTAACTACAACCTAATTCAGCAAGACTGATTTTTTTTTTTACTCAAAATGCTCAATGCTTCAATTTTGAATTAAAAAAAATTATAGGCACAACAACAGACTGTATTTTTATAATTTTTCTCTTCCATCAAACAACTTAAAACAACTTATTTTGATTTTACACTTCTTATTTTGATTTTTACTCTTTCTGAAAAGGGGGTAAGAGGCATCTTTTTTCTTTTTATGGTGTTTGGCTGTAAAACAGAAGTTGCTAAGTGGGTATTCACTATTATGCTCCACTTTATACTTCTGGTATTCAGCACAGGCATTTTAATCTGACTTGGACATCTCAAAATTGGAAAGAAGTTTCTATTGCACTAAGTGATGGATGTCTCTGCAAGAAGGCTTTGGCCTCAGCACTCAGGCACTCCCCAAAGTTCTGCTTCCTGCACGAAAAACAAATCCTGCTATTTGAACTGCTACGATCAGAGGGAGAAAAAGAAGCCATATTCAGACTCTAGTTTAAATATTCCTTAAAGGAACCCAGGCACTTTAATAATGAATGCATCCAAGCATTTCAGCAGCATTAGAAACTCCATGTTCAGAAGGAAAAGAAGCCCAGACTGGCTGTGCAGCTCAGGTCTATCCCATCCTCTTCACCATCACTCCAGCTCAAACCTCTGCAGAACACCCACCCCAACTCAGCTGAGAGAGTCAAACAATTCAGGCTATTTCACATCAAAGTTTAAAAAGCTGATATCATCCCTTTCACCACAGCAGACCAGGAAAGGTGTGTGTGGAGAGCACCAGGATTCAAGGCTGATCCCACAGAAACTCCTGAGGAACCCAGGGGTGGCACTGAAGCACCCAAAGGGCTCTATCTGCTGCTCATAATCCTCCAAAACAACAGGCACAGGGACCTGGTTATTTGTTTTAGCTAGTTTTTTCATTTTCCTAAGTGTTTGGGAAAATTAACTATGTGACCCTCCAGCTGAAAGAATCCCTAATCTCAGCCCTGATGCCAAAGCATAAACAAGCTTGGCCTGGCTAAATAAGGGTAAATAATGTGTATGTGTGCAAGAGAATTCCAGAGCCTCCAGCAGACCTGCATGAATCACAGATTTCCTTCATATTTTTCCTTCATATGGAGTTTCCTTCATGTAACACAAAGCAGGAGTGGGGAGGCTTCAGATCAGTGATGGCAAAGCTGTGAAGGACAAAATATAAAACATTTCTGCCGGGGAGAAGCACATTGACTTCATCAGTGCTGAGCACAGGATAACTCGAGAACATCCATCAAAACTGTGGATATTGGGAAGGAATTGTTCCCTGGGAGGGTGTGCAGGCCCTGGCACAGGTGCCCAGAGCAGCTGGGGCTGCCCCTGGATCCCTGGCAGTGCCCAAGGCCAGGCTGGACCAACCTGGGACAGTGGGAGGTGTCCCTGCCATGGCAGGGGGGGCACTGGATGAAATACAAAATCCCTTCCAACCCCAGATGTTCCATGACCCATACTAAATACCGTTTTTATAGCCATATCATTATAAATTAAAGCTGCCTAGGGAGTTCCTCCCTCTGCAGCTCCGAGGTGAGCCCCCAGGGCTGGCCCCCAACACCTGCAGAGGCAGCAGCCACAGGAGCTCAGCGTGGATTAGGATCAAAAGAACAAACAGAATTTGAACTACTCCTCTTCTGTTTCGCCATGAGGGTATTTTAAGTCTAAGATATGGGTTCATTCCTTGAACATCTTGCCAAAAAAAGAGTGTTGCCCAGCAACTACTAAAACAATGTTCTGGAAGGAGGGAGCTGCTGGACAAATTAACCCAGTGAGTGCCCTTTTTGCCAGAGTTTCCAGCAACTATTGCAGAGCTGCTGGAAAGGCTGGCAGACAGCTCTGCATCCCAAATAAAGAGCTGTAAGGAATTTCCTGAGCAGCCTGTCAGCCAGACTGCTCTGCTGTAGTAGCAGTGTCTTGCATTAAACAAACACGCTTGGCTCGGCGCGGGGCTGCGCTCCAGCACAAAGAACACAAACAAAGCTCTGCAAACGCACAGTCCGGCTGACTGAGAGCACTCAGCAGCAGCCCCAGCAGCAAACCTCCAGCCCCGGGCTCTGCTGCAGCCCCTGCAGCACGGCAGGGCTCGGTGGCACTCGCAGAAGAAGGAGCTGCGTGTGGATTTCAGGAGGAATGATTTCCAGTGGGGCTCCAGCCCAGCTGAGGGTCAGCTCCAGTTCACACTTCCCACATCAATCCATGCACGTTAAAAGGAAATTCATTTCTGGCCACTCCTCAGCTGCACAGTCGCACTCAAAGATGGCAATTAGAGCTTAATGAAAACATTCAATGTCTTTTCTGTTTAAAGAAGTGCAGGTAACTAAGGGAATGTCACACTCTTTCTTTTTTTGGAGACTCATACAAGGAGGATTTCTTCCAGGAATCTCATCTGTACACAGTACATTTACAACAGTTAAGTAAAAAAACCTCTTCTGCATATTAACATTATTAAAAAGAAACACTCTAATGAATGCACTCTTCAGTCTTCACATTTTGAAAAGCAGTTTTAGAGGACTTTTGAACTGTTTGGAGCTGGAGGCATGAAGGGCCAGAGAAATGCTGTACTTGAAAAAAAACCCAAACACACCCAAAGCACTGTATTTAAAGTGGACACAGAAAGCCAGAATAAAAAAAAAATCCATTGAAATCTTAGACCATAATTGCCATCCAACCTCAAACCACTGACCTCAGGTGCTAAATAATTCTCCTTGGGATGGAAAATAGTAAGAAAACGAATCAGCCTTCACACCTTCCAGTGATCAGATGAATATTTTAATGACCTAGAGGCACCACAGCATTTAACACGTGAAATAACTGCAGGTAAACACTCACAGGAACTTGAGTGTGCTGCACTACCTTCCTCCGGAGCTCCTTCCAACTCCAACACTTCACTTTTTTACCATCTAATAACCCTGGAATTCTTTGTTTTGAAACCACCTCATTTACACTTTTACTCCACACTCCAACCCTGAACACCACCCGCCCTCTGACTCTCAGCTGCCTCTTGCACCTCACCCTTTCCAGGGCTCCCCCACCTCCAGCTCCATCTGTCAGCCAACTTTTCCCACAACCAGTGTCAACAAAGGCAGTCCTGGTGTCCCCAGGATGCTCTGCTCCTTCTGTCCCTCCCAGCTCCAGCACATCCTCCTGTCCCACCACACTGACTCCCAGATCCCCTCGCTGCCTCCAAGCCAGTCCTTTTCCAAGCAGTGATTTCCCAGCACACAAACCCCACCTCGGCTGGGAAGGGGCTGTTTTTAGGAACACATTGCTCAGGCAGGGCTATTTTCACACCACCAGCAGGTTACCAGTGTTTAGTGACAGAACATACTCACATTTAGGCACTGCTGCCAAATCCTTCTCTGCAGGCACAGGGGTGGTGCACACACACCCCCCACTTTGTGCACAGAAGCTCTGCCCCATTTCAAGGGTCTGAAGTAGAAAGAAAATCCCCCATCCTCTAGAGCAGGGCCTTGCTGCTGCCACCAGATGCAAAGGATTAAATGTAGCCTTGGCAACATGACTTTTTACAACCTGAAGCACCTGTGGTTAGGGGAAAAAGCAGGGTGGGTTCATTCTGCCACTGGATAACCAGGCTTGAGTTTCACACTGAATTTTCTTGGAGTCATCTATGCATATCTAAGCAGTCAATCTTGCTTCTGGAGATCTCTCCTCACGTTGATTAAGCATGAAATTTGTATTTACAACAGTTTTACATCTGCCCACGGAAGACAGAGCTGCTCTAAGGAGATCAGAATGACACTTCTCAAAAAATGGTACCAAAAAGGAGATCCCCAAGCCTGGCCAAAGGTGACAGGCTCAGTGTCCCTCCCAGGAGGGGACTGACCTGCACCTGGACACCCTGGAGCACAGGGACATAAACCAGGTCACAGAACCACACAAGTGTTTTCCCAGTCCTCTCTAAGGGTACAATCCATGTCACTCCCACTTGATTCATTTTCTTCTTGCTCCAAGCAGATTTTGGAACATTCCTTCATAATCACCAGTGCCTGACCCCACTCCTCAGGCCCGCAGCTGCGTGATGACCAACATGAATCACAGGATGGTTTGGGCTGGAAAGGACCTCAAAACTCATCCCCTCCCACCCCCTGCCATGGCAGGGACACCCCCTGTACCCAGGCTGCTCCAAGCCCCACCCAACTGCCGCATAAAAATGGAGTATTTTCCATTTCTGCTGAAGATGAGGTGATAAACTCCATTATTACTTCTTCTGAACATATTTATCACGGAAAGCATTTTATCTCAGACTACACTTACAAAGTACGTGTATAAATAAGAGAAAAGGCTGCTAAAATTTTATGACTTTTGTTGCCATTTACCATTAAGCATAAACCTCCCCATGAAAGCTTCACTGAAGTAACTACAAAGGTTGGAAAAGGTTCACACCATTCTTTCTCCCTGTATAAATTATAAGTAATATGAGAACATTTACAATGTCTAACCACGGTGTTTTATGTCAGACAAATGTCTCTCTGTACTTGCAGTTCCTAAACTGTGCTAGCAAGAATTGCCTTTTTCTCATTCTTTCCTCTCTCCCTGTCTCTCCCTCCACCTCCTTCTGCACCCAGCAGACTCAGTCAAATCTGCCTTTATTCTTCCATACCATTTTAATATCAAGAATGCCTCCAAAGTCAAGGCTCTGCTTCACATAACAGCATTGTTCTTTCCTGGAGAGCTTGCCACCGAATGCTGAAACTTCCCCAGGTTGCCTCTTTAGTGTTTCAATTATCAGCTCTTCAGTTTTCCAGGAAAAAGGGAGAAAAACCAACAAGAACTCACAGACTTCAGCAATATTTTAAAAGGAGAACTTCATTATATGTGACATCATGTCATGGCAAAAAAATAACCCCCAAAATCTCTCAAATAACAGCAAGCAAAACCAGCAGCACAGACTGGACATGATTTTCAAGGGCAATCACCTGCAGTTCTGGCCAAGCCTCAACAGAATTATGGTGATTCTGAGACCCTGACAAAGGCAAAGCATAACCAAGGAAACAAGATTCATCCAAAGAAACAAGACACAGGTGCTGCTACACCTGAAACAATAAAATCCAGACCAAAATTTTAGAATATTTAGCTGAGTGATCCTCTAGGTAAAAGATGCAACCCAGGGGTGAGAAAAAGAATTCAAGGTCTTTGCAAACAAAATCCCAGTGAGTGCTTCTCTTCCTGTCTGAGGCCTTTCTTGCACAAGTCAGTCCTTGCCAAACTGAAAAGCAGAGCACTAATTTCTTATCACTGAGCATAAGTTTCCTGGCAGAATTGAAAGCAAAGCCCAAGGTAGCTCATATCAAATTAGGTCAGATAACAATAGTTGTGGCTAACACTTGCTCCTTTTTATTTTCCTCCTCCCTGAGGTTTGGTACTGGGTAATTAGGAAGAAGGTGTGATAGAACAGAGAAAAAGAAATGAAATTCCCAGGGATTGTGAACATTTGGACAGATCTGAAAAGGAAACAACTGGCAACCCCATCCCCTCACACAGCTTTCTTCATTCCTGGGTTTGGCTGGGAGAGAGCTGATCTTCCTTGCAGTAGCTGGTAGAGCCACATTTTGGATTTGTGCTGGAAGCTGTTGCTAACACAGGGATGTTTCAGTTACTGCTGAGCAAATCTCTGCTCCTCACCTCCCCCATGAGGGCTGGGGGGCACAGCCAAGCCCAGGATGTCCCAGCCCATGGGCATCACACGGGATGCAGAGCTGGGAGTGCCTGTGGCATTTGTCTTGGCCCAACACCTGCCTGCCCATGGGAAATGGGGAATCAATTTACTCTTCTGCTTTGCTGCTGGGTGAAGCTTTTCCTTTATCTACTGAACTGCTTTGTCTGAACACTCTTCCTCTCCCAGCTCTCTCCCCCACCCCTCTGGGTGGGGCTGACTCAGGTTAAACCATCACAGTCCCACAGACATTCAACACACACATTTTTCCTCATGGGTTGTCATCCATAGAAGAAGATGACACTAAAATATGCTACAGAAAGCACAGATGCTAGAAATTGTTACACATCACTGCACAAAGCAAAGAATCATTCTTCTAGGCAGAAGGGTAAGGAGCTGTCTGGCCAACTTACCTCTGAATTTTTTGGGTGGGTTGTTAAGATCACCTGCTTCTGGCTGTACAACACACCGATCATCCACAAGGCTGCAAAGAAATGAGCACTGAAGTGAGATTCCATCCCCTGCAGCCCCTTCCCTCCTCCTCAACAAAACCAAAGTCGTTCACTTGCAATATTTCATCCGAGTGGCCACTTCAGCAGAAGACATTCCCCAAATGCCAACTTATGCCAGATCTTTCTAAGAAGCATGCAGCTAATTTTTACTGTTGCCCAGAGCTATGCTCCTGGTAGGTGGGACAATAAATAAGTCATTGCTCCTGTGTTCTGCATCATCCTTATGCTCATCCCCTGCTCGAGGTGCAGACAGAACAGCCCATATTCTAGGGAGGTGACAGACAGCCTCAGGACAGCTCCTGCCTCTTGGACAGATTTGAGTCACGCTGCAAACGTGTTTATATGAATAGAGAACAGGGAAATATGACAGCTATGCAAACTGGACACTGACCCTGTGACCCCTCCAGTATTAAGAAATGGCAGGAACAGTCACTGCCACAATAAAAATTGACTCCTGAGAGAAAGGAAGGCACAAATGTACCCTCCTGCTCACCAGCCAGGCACGAGGTGAGCTGAGGGACTGAGCCAACCTCCTCCTGTTCTGCCAGGAAGAGGGGGAGGTGGACAAGCAAAAAACCAAGAGATTCCAAGAGGGAATGCCAGGACAGAGCTGTCTGCCAGGAAGAGGGGGAGATGGACAAGCAAACCCAAGAGATTCCAAGAGGGAATGCCAGGACAGAGCTGTCTGTCCCTGCACAACCCCCACAGGGTCAGCTGAAATCCCAGAGAATAAAGGGAATGGTTAGGAAGCCCCTGTTCCCACTGCTCCGCCTGAGCAGCTTTGGATCAAGGTGGAGTTGGGCTTTTCCCAAACACTGCTTCCAAACTGGGAAATTGCACGTGTAATCAAACCCTTTGGGGCTTGATTTGATCCTAAACGACTCAATTTGGCCCCTTACAACCAATCTGTCAAAGAGGCTTTCTACACAAACGTAGAAAGTAAAATTCCAAGGTCAAAGGTTTGAGAGGTCCATTCTCATGCAGAATCAACTTGAGGAAGACTGAGACCTAGAATATGAGAGTTGTTCCTTGCAGAGGCTGCTCACATGCAGGGAGCATCTTGAGACAACAATTAGAGAAAATAAGGAAGTGCATTAAAATTAAGAGATCAGAGAAAGTAAGAGGGCTCAACAGTTTTATGCATCTAAGATTTGCATATGCAAACATTCAGAGTGAATTGCTTTTTCCCCATGGATTTTCTCCCTACTCAGTCCTATATTTATATATATATGTGCTCCAACATGAATGGTATTAACATCTGAGCTGAAGCACCTGCTTCTGGTGAACAAAGGGCCAAAAATATCCAGGAAACAGGTTACTCTGATCATCCCATACAGATAATCTCAGTGCAATACACCCCTCTCATCTGAGATTAAGTTGAAAGTACAGAGGAACGTCCCAAACTAGTAAGAGGAAAATTTTACAGGGTGAGAAACACGAAAGGGGATATATTGTACACCAGTAATCATCATGATGACAGCACTGAGTTTGGGAAACAGCAAGAGTAAAGTTCTGATTAAGGAACATGTCATAGGAATATTCAATAGGAACACTCTTCAGAGATTTAGGACAGCATTAGAATGTAGAGTGGTATCTGCTCCTCAACCTTCAGGACCCACAGAACAAGTCATTGCACATTGTTATGACATCAGACTGTCAAAACTCCACATGGGCTGGAGGACAATTACACCAAATCTTTCCTTTGCTGCTTTAATTTTCTCCAGGACAAAGACTAAATTAAATATGGGGCAAAACTAATTTGATTACAAAGGCTTATTAAGATGATAATGCATTTCATGTTTCACATAGCAATTAGGATTTCTGGCTTAAATTAGGCTCAGAGATATGTGGCCATCATATAATGCAGTTACCTTAAAACAGCACTAACCAAATCAAAGGAGAGGCCTGAGCACTGAGGGGTCTTTAGGCCTGCCACGAGAACATCTCATCAAGCCTAGGAAACACACGTGCTTGGGGCCTGTCGTGTCCACAAGGACTAGCCATGGTGAAAAACATCTGCTCAGCAATGCCCTCAGAAGCCACAGCCACTGCACGCTGGTCATCATGCACCGCGTGGGGTTCCGCATGGCAGAACTACTTTCTACTTGGTCTGGAGTTATTTACTGCCAAACTCGCTTCAGGACTGGGAAGAGGAACAGTAGGCAGATGTAGAGGATAACTCATGTTGCCAGTGCTCAGCAGATAGTATTTGGCCCGTTACACAGCTGATCCAGGGCTGCAGAGTGCACGTGTCATATTTGACGAGGACCTGGGAAATTTGTCAAATACATTTGCCAAATACTATTCGACCAACCCTACTTACTACATCCCCTGCTTTTATCATACCTTCTCTCCTTTCTGGCAGCATCCCATATTTTCTTCTCTTTCCTATAATAGATCATGGTGCATCTTCAGTGTCTGCTTCCTTCTCTGCCCCCTTATTTTCCAGAATCCTAATAGCTAGAGGACTAAACCTACAAGTTAGTTTGGAGTCACTCAGGTGAGATTCCAGCCCATCGTTTCCTGCCGAGGCACTTACCAGGATGCTGTCTCTGTACCCTGCTTGGGAGCTCCATTTATCAGATGCATCTGGGCTGCAGGCATCAAAAAATGTGCTGTGACTGTACCCACCCTGAGGCCCTTAGGGCTACTGGAAACGAGCAAGGGCAGGCTGTGTGTGTGTGTGCCCCTCGCTGGGCACAGCCCCGTGTGCCACACGCTGCTCCTGCCCTCAGCAACAGGGGCCAGAGGTGCTCCTGGAGCTGCTCACCCTGCAAGGGCTCCTCCCCGAGCAGCACCCAGCTCCTGATGTTTGCAGAGGTTCCTCCTCAGCAGGATCAAACATTCCCTGGCCCTCCTCAGAGCTGCCTTCCAATCCCATGGCTCTGCTCTGCCAGCTCGTGCTTTTCCCACGTGAAAAGCTGATTTTGTGGTTCATGGAGTAGCGTTCCCTTCTCCCTGCTGCAGGGCACCTGCCCCTGTCCGTGGGGAAGGCAGCACAAAGGGGCTCTGTGGGAAGCACAGGGGGCAGGAGCTGGCACAACACAGCTCCCACTGCAGCTCCAGAGCTCTGGCAAAGCACAAGGGTCAAAACATCTTCTCCTTTGATAGGAGGAAAACAATTTTGTTTGTAGGAGAAACCTCAAATTAAACCTTAAATTTTAAGGCCAAACTAGCTGCGGCGGTGAGTTACTGGTATTTAAACCACTTGGCTCGGGGATTTGATTTATTTTTTTGTTAGATATACATAATTTTTACACTACTTCCATTGCCTGTGCTACATCCTTTGTGCAGTCAGCAGAGTGCACTGGGGTCTGCTCATCCCTGAATGGGGAAGGGGCAGGGAGGGACAGGACGGGACACACGGATGGACACGGGACAGACAACAACATGAAAATCATTGGATTGCATTCATTCCCCTCTACCCCTCCACCTGACAAGGTTCCTCCTCCCCACCAAGGACATCAAACTGCACCACAGCCATGGATACACCTCCAGCCTCCCAAAATCTACCTCGCCAGATTCACTTTAGGCCATTTTTAAATGTAGGGCCAAATCCATCCATAAAGCTCCCTTGCTTTAGCCAGTATTCCCTGGGATCAGGCTCAGGAGAGCTAGCTGAGCTCTGCTAGTCCTTCTTACGGTGTTTTTAATACAAGAGAACAGCTGTTCTTACCCCAAAGTGCTAATAAATCCATTTGTTGAGCCCTCTGCATAGAGAGAACAAATATCTCCAATATGAAGGAAGCTCGACATCTTGTCAGTCATCTCTGGCTTATTGCCCCTGGAAGAAAGAATAAAGAATAAAGCACAACATGAATCAGGCAGAATTCCTTGGTGCAGCTACCAGAGGTTACAGCAACAGGAGCCTTTGCCTTTGATTGTTGGTTTGTTTGAAAAACCGAGCAAGTTCTCGCAGTGGAGCTTCAGGTATCAAAGAAAACCCAGCAGGCCAGAGTGCTTGCTTGGAAAAATAAACCAGGGGAAAACAAGCAGCTACTGGCAACCCATTCCACGTGGGACTGCTTCACAGGCAGGCATTCATCCCAGAGGATGCTGGATTTCAGTGCAGCTGCACCAACCATTCCATCCCACCTGCCAGAGGGAACAGGGGAGAGGGGACTGCTGCCTATTTGTATCTAAATCACATTTCTTTGCCAGAATTAAAGGTAGGTTTAAGCATCCTTTAAAGGTTCCCCTTTGTGCTGGAATGGTGCTTCTGAGAAATTCAAAATATTGCCCTGATTCATGACACCAGCAGCCTCCTGCTTACACCCACAGGCCCAAAATCAGAATTAGGTGAAGACCCACTCTGCATTCCTGACAACAGATTTTGCATGTTAAAACAAAAATTAAGATTTTTCCAAAGTCAAATGCTTTATCAGGAAACCAAATCCTTGTGAAATCAGTAATACTTCAATCCTGGGTTTAAAATAGATGGCTTAAATGTAACACTGAGGAGACAGACTGAGTGTTGCCAGCTTCAACTGTATTAAGAACTTGATTTTCTCTAAAGCCCCAAGTCCAAATGACACAGGATCCACCTGTCATTTCAATAAATATAGAAAAAAAATTGAGTTTCAATCTGTCACAGCAACAAAGAGCCAACACAAGCCCGGATAAAAAACCCAACAGGACAGATTTTCAAAGACCTCTTTCCCAAGCCCATTTACTGGTTTCCTGGAGATCCTCCCAAGCCCTGCTTTTTGATCAGAGAGTTCAAAAGGCCCAAGCAGCTCCTGTGCTCGAGGTTCCAAACAGCAGGAGCAGCAAGGCTCTCACAAGCTGCTCCTCCTGGCAGGCTGTGAGCCCTGCCAGCCAGCACTGCCCAGGGCACGCTCCCACAGCCGGGGAGAAAGAACTCAGAACATCTCCTCCCTCTGTCTCCATCACACCCAAAGAGGTGCCCAATGCTCCAAGAGCAGGAGAAGGGAGCAGCAGGAAATTCTGCTCGTTCTAGAGCACAGCCCTGCCTGTACAGGGATAAACACCCCCTTTCCCTGGACAGTGTCTTGTTTACCAGGAGCAGGTTGTTAGGGAAGCCTGGAGCTCAACAAGGACAAGTCCATGGAGATCTGAAAGGTGATGACTGCAGCTATGAAAGGGCAATAAAAACCTAAAGTTACAGTTTTCTTCTGAAAAGCTCCAAGCAGCTCTCCCTCCTCACTCCCAAAAGATCTGTGCTGCTAGGAATAACAATTACAACTTTCATTATTATTAAATCAAAGCACACCATGGACATTTTATCCCTGCAAATCTGTGTCACTGGTACAGTGAAAAACAAATCCAGGAAAACCAAGAGGCAACAGGCCAGGCTGATATGCAGGTAAAGGGGTCTCAGCTCCTCTGGAATCAAATCTGGGTGCACACCACACCAAACCCTTTGGCTCCAGGCTGCTTGTTAAATGCCAAGTCCTTCAGCCACTGCATGTTACACAGTCTGTTCCCATTCTTTCTTGATAAGTGGACAGAAAAACATTGCTACCTATTTTAAGATATATGCCAAGAAACATACAGAAATATGCAGAGTGACTGAATTAGCAGCACTGGAAATACAACTTTCCCCATTTCCTGACTTGGATGTTAAACTACCAACTTCAGACTAAAAAACTTTTCATCCCTCAAAATTAGGCTCAGCCCTGAATTAATACAGCCCAAAGTAAAAGCTGTCTAAGCCAACAAAAACCACATATACTCCCAAATTAACCCTTTCTACCTGGCATTATTTTTCCTTTCCAGGCTGTTGGGGGGGTTACTTTTTCCTCACAAGAAGCAGATGTTCACCACAGCTGTTCTCAAGGGAATGTGAAGGTCAAAACTATTGACTTCCATTTGAGATTTTTTTCTTGGCAAAAAAAAATCTCAGACCATTGCCCAAAACCAGGCTCAGGGATGGACAAGCAAATTCCTGCATCACTTTCCAGGACACAGCCTCAATTTTTCTCACATTTTCTTCATCGAGGAAAATCCCACCACACCATGAAATTGTAACCCTGATATATCATGATAGCTCAAACCCCCCAAAAAAGCTCTTCTGCAATTTACTGACAATTCCACTAATAAAAGGTTTATCAGCTTCACCCAGAACCATCTCAGAGTTCTGGATAACAGAACGGTGGCGTTAAGCCTGGCAGCAGTTCAGTGAATTGAACAGCTGGGCTCTTCACCAATCCTTAGAATTTCTGGATGGGCTTGCAGAGGCATCCCTGCAGAGCTGGGTTTGGGGTGCAGCCTGGAACCCCAGCCTCTGCTGCTCCCACCAGGACAGCTGTGCTGGAGTCTGGCTTCACAAAGGGCTGAGCTGGCTACAATAACCACCTTTCCCAAGGCTTAGGCAGGGATTAATCACCATGTAAGTCCTCACTGCCCCTTCTCCTGATTTCTGAATGCTGTTCTAACACCACTCAGAGTGATGCCATCCCCAACACACCAGGGGATGCTCCACCACCACCTGGGGAAGCAGGGAGCCAATTTCCACTGGGGTGAGCCTCTCCCCACAGCCCAAATGAACCCTGGCTACCTCTGTTCTTTACCAGCCAAAAGCAGTCCCACTGACACCTCTCCTCAAATGCTCAGCTTGGCCAGGACCAGGCTGGACTGGCAGATGGAGAAGGGACTCAGTGACCCCACAGGCTCCCCACACAGGAGGGAACTGAGACATTGCTACACTCATTCAGCTTCAAAGCTTTTTACAGTCCCCTCGCAAGGGACTGACAAAACCACTCCAGTTATTGGCATCACACATTTGGCTAAATGATCAGCCACCTCAAATGGAGGCTTTTCCTACCTCTGACAACTGGGAAATGTGAAGCAAAAACTGGAAAGTTTTTTAAGAGCAAAGTTCCCAGGCACCCAGTTTGAAAACCTTTTTCTAAAAGATGCTGTCAACAACAGCTGACCACACTAATCCTCCCCAAATCAGACCTCTGTGGGGGTCATCTTTGATTATTTTCTTCAGCAGGACAAGCCAGAAGCGGAGGCAGTAAAAATCTGTCAGCCTTGGCACATTTATCCCAAGTTCCAGCACGGGGAGACCACAGGGACTGAGGAGAATGGGTTTGCTCCTGGACATGTCACTCAGAGCATCCATGTGTGTCCCCAAGGCACTGACCACACACAGGATGACCACCAGAACTCCTGGAAGTGCAGGACAGGAGGATTTTCACACCCTCCCAGGACCTGGCTCTCGTGGGTACAGCGCAGTCACGCTGTTCCAAAGGCAATTGTGCTGCATGGACAAATACAACCATTACCCCACTATTTATTTATTTTAGATAGGCCAGTGCCAAGAGCAACTGATTTATAGTAGATGAGGGGACGGCCCTAAGAGAACATTTGCAGTTATTCCGTGCATAATCCCAGTTTTAATGGCACTCACAGCCCTGCAAGAGGGGATTCCTGCAGGAAATTCATCCTGCTCCAGCTGAAACACGGCAGGGTTACCCAGGGAGCATTGTCCTCCTCCTCCCCTTAAACACTGCAGGAAAACAAGACTCCCTCTAGGTAAACTCACTGTAAAAAAATCAAAGATGAAGCACTGATAAGCATGGCATTACCTAGCAAAACTGAAGTCAGGTTTCCCCAAGCAGATTAACTCAGGTGGCAGCAACGTCAACAGCAGCAACCCAAGCTGTAAAAATAATGTTCTTTTCTCACTAAGCTGAAGGTTCACATTTAAAGAGCCAGAAGGACTTGCCAGGCTACAAAAGAAACATGAACTAAAAGTGGACTGTACATTGAGAAGTTAACTGTATCTGCCCACAAACATCAAAAAATTCCTGAGATATGAACACATTCTACAGTAATATTTTTAAGCCCTGAAAGCCTCAATATTTATAATTCTGTTGGTGACTGTTTCCTCATGTCTGTATCAAAGTTAGTGGCTCAGTATGTTTTATATACAGTTTATCTGCACAGGAAAGCAAAAATCAAGTTTCTGTTTAAGAAACTGACTAAAATAAATAAACAAACAAAAACCTGCTGAATTCCATGTGAATTTCAAGAAACTGACCTACAAGTTTTTCTGCCTGCTCTGCTCTATGGGGCTGGATCTGAGCATGCATTAGCTCATTTCAGGCAGAGAATTAAAGCCAGGAAAACCTGCTATTCAGCCCAGGACCTTCAGGACTTTCCCCCCTGCTCTGGTGATCAAAAATCTGCAGGACACCACGAGTGTGATCTTCTGACTGAACAGAAAGTGACACAGCTCCGGGGTTCAGTTCTGATTATTTCTTACTACAGATTATCTTGTGGGTATCTTCAACACAAGCTGCTTTTCCTACAGTGAAAAGGACTGAACAGAACCAGTTCTGAAAGGCAAGGGAAGGGTTTGTACAAGCCCCTGGCCACGGTTTGTCCCCAAAGCCAAGGAGAAGCTCTGCAGACCCAAAACCAGCTCTCAGGACCCTGCTGGATTTTAGGGCACAAGCAGAGCACATGCTCAGCCTAATGGCCTTGAATAAGGCAGGATAAGCTTAATATAGTCCCTGAAATGCAATCCTTTTTCTCATGAAAACACATTTCATAGGGGCAGTAAAAGCAGGATTAACAGTGAAAACACCACGACATCAAACCGACTGCTCAGTATCAGATACCTCCAGGAGACAGCTGCCTTTTGAAACGCTCCGAACGGGAAATGCAACTGCTTTGTAAACATTTCACGCTAATTTCTCCCATCACTCATCTCACTCCCCATGCTAAGCCAGAAAAAACAGGTTTCAAGAGCGACGCTGGGAGTTTGCTTTCCTTGAAGAGCGAGTCAAGGCCCCGTTTGAAGTCCCTCCTCACAGGGACTGCTTGTGACAACATCCCTGCCCTGTCATTCCTCATCTCCAGCATTTGTGAAAAGGCTTTTTCAAAGAATTCAAAGCCACTTCCCCGATTTCATGTCTCACACGTCTGCTTTGTGTGGGATTTTTATTCTTTACCCCGCGACTGCAAATCCTGTTTGTAAAACAAACGAGCCCAAATGCGTCTTATTGCCGACTGCCTGATTCCCAGCAAATGGGATACAAATTACTGCATCTTCCTAAAATGCTTTAATGATGTTTGTGTAGAGCAAGAAAAGCTCCTTGCTGTGCCCTGCAGTCCCAGGATGCACTCAGGTCTCTCCTGGCTGTGGTTTAGTGCTCAACTCAATAAACACTGGCAATTTTATATGTACTCCTACCAGAACTGGAGCAGCACTTTATCAAAGTCTCTTGCACTATCTCGGTTGTTTAAGAATAGAAACTCCAACTGTACTTAAGTGTTTCAACTTCATTACTGCCGACAGGAAATTCCAGAGTGAAAGTTTAATTCTGTTTCAGTTTTTGACAGAAGCAAGACCAGAGTTTAAGGGCAGAGAGACAACAAAGAAGCAAACACAAAGAACTGCTTAATGGCATAAGAACAATCAGCCAGAAATTAACAGATCTGAGAAACCCCAAGACCAGGTAAGTCTGTGTTTGAATTAAATGGAATCAGGTCATTAATATTGGTAAATCAGGCCAAGCAAGTTAACACTTTTAAATGCAACTAAACACTGTATTATCCTGAAAATCCAGTGCTTAGATAATCTAGTAAATCCAAAATTTACAAGATTACTTGGCTGAAAATTTAGTCCTATAGACTAATCAAGATTTCATGTGTTTTGGTTTTTTTTTATAACACCCACAGAGTATTCTATATTTTCACAGGTACAGCTAACTTGAAAATCTGAACCCAAACCTGATGTTTGTCATTCAGTAAAAAAAGGAAGGTTTCCTCCCTGAGGATGCTAGGAAAGATTCCTAAGAATCCCATTAGAACAGCCAAAGAAGGGAGGAAGTGCTTTATTTAAAAGCTCACCCAGTGAATAATCACCGTGCTGGGGCTGAGGACAGAGCTCTGTCATCTGCAAAGCTTCTGACTTAGCAGATCTGAAAGGAGCTCTTTGCACTCGTCAGGCAAAGGCAAACAAAGGGATTTTGGGATGTGGAGCAGGCCCTGTCATGAACACCAGGATCCTCTCACACCTGCAGCGGGACCCCGCTCAGGGAAGCGCTGGGAGAGCTCAGCGCTGCTCTTTATGCACATGGAGTTCCATTTCGGAGATTGCACCTTAAAAAAAACCTATCAGTGCAGTACATTTATCTACCACAGGATCTTGTTTCCCCTTCAGCTGCAACCTTTCATGTCCAGGAGGCTGCTATCTGCCACCCATGGGCGGCTGATGAACCGTTAGATTAAGGGGGAGAAATGCACTTTCTCAGACCAAGGATTTTTCCTCCTGACACTTAAAATGCAGCAGATTTTTTTCCTCCAATTTCCAGGCTGAACAGGCAAGATGGAGGCTGGGGAAGAGGGGAAGGAGGGAGCAGCACAGCACTGTGACTTTCTCAAGGACATGCAGCAGGTCAGACTCGGGGCCCAGATCTGAATCCAGGTCTCCCAAATCCCCACCCACCAGCCCACGCTCCCCTCTGCTCCCAGGGGGGAGATCAGACTCCCTGCACAGCTCATCAAGAACAGACTTCCCCTTCCTCTAAAAATAAGTAGAAAGAGCAGTGTAAAGTCACACAGCAAGATGAGGGCCAAGTTAATTACATTCTATTCATATTATTTGCCACTCGACAGATAAATAGATTTATCATATCAGTGACAAAGTTGTTCAGAAGTTACTGCTTCATAGGTGCAACTGCAGTTTAAGAACACAGATAAAGCAACTCATTTTGGTAACTTTAACCTCAATAAAACCTCAGTACAGGAAAGCAAATGTGCACAATGTTCTTTTCTCCTTAGAAAGGGCACCTGCTTTTTTTGTTTTGGTTTTTTTTTTTTTTTTAATTATTTGCTCAGTGCAACCAGACAAGCTAGCTACAGAAAATATGAAAGCATGGAAGTTACACTCTGACAGCAATCCCTTACACAGCAGCCACTGACAGAGGTAAGAAACATGACTGACAGGTCCTACTGACAGGCATCTGCAGACAGCTGGAAAAAGAAACTCCATTAGAGACATTGTCAGGAGAAAAATATAATTTCTTTGTTCCAAACTAAGTACGACCTGACAGCATCTTCTCAATCCCATTAAAAGTAAGGAGCTCTTGCTGAAGCTGATACCTCCTGAAGTCCATCCTTGCTGGCTCCAGCCTGCTGGGAGGAGGCAGCCTGGACGTCAGCCTCTGGACGAGGCCCCGATGAGCACACAATGTTTTCCAGCATATTTCTATCAGGAGAGAGCTGGAACACGCCAAAAGGACCAGGACAACCAATGTCATGGGCAAAGAGAGCAAGCTCGGTTTATTACACCAGCTGGAGCTTGGCCAAGGAACAAAGATGGCCAGGGAAGAAGAGGGTACAGAACAGTCCCAATGTCACCTGCGTGACCAGGTATCTGCTGAGGGCTCAGCACAGCAGGGGCTGGCTCCTGCACCCCACATCAACCCTCAGCACTCTTCAGCAAACCCAACACTCCCTGAACTCAGCATTTCCTCACCTGTCCCGAGCAGCCTCCATGCCCTCTGTCCCCAGTGCCTGAGCCCTTCCCCTGCATGTCCCACTGCCCTGTCCCCTCTCAGCACCGCACCTCGGCGGGGGCTCCCTCTCCTCCATGGCGGGCGCGCTGTCGGTCTCCAGGGCTGGGCTTGGCAGGGTGTCCCCCGGCACACCTGGGTCCCCTCGGGCAGAGAAGCCAAGGCCTGTGTCCCTCTGGGCAGCCCCTGCTCCTGCAGGCTCCGAGGGCTGTGCTGTCCCCAAGGCAGGACCCTCCTGTGCACCGCTCGTCCCTCCCGGACACCTCCGCCGGCTCCCGGCTCTCTGGATAAAACCTCAGCGCCCGGGACAACCAGCCCAAGAGGAGGAGCCACTGCCAGCACATGATGAGCACGTGTGGAGAGCCACTGGTGGCCAAGGGACCTACTTTGAGCTCAAAAGCCCCGATGGGCCGGGCTGTGTTACAGATGAAGGCTCCAGTTCCCAGGCTGGCTTGTACCTGTTGGCCTCCCAACTGTAATTTTCCAGAAGGCAAAGGTTCAAAATACTGAACCACCCACGAGCATTAGCATCTGAATCTACTGAGCACTTAAGAGAGGAGCAGCCAAGGACTGCAGAGTTATTTTCATCAGAAGTTCTCAATTAACCCTTTGGATCAGGCACCATCAGCCAGCTGAGGTCGGTGTCTGCATCCGTGGCCATGTGTTTCTCCTTGGACTGGGATGCAGATGGGACAGGGCTGGACTGCAAACAAAGCTTTCTTCTTCTTCACAACTTCTTGGCAGATTCCTGAATTTCTGAAGAACTGGTCAGGATGGGCCAAGGCACAAAGAAATGTTTATACAAGTTTCATGCAAAACTGCTACTAAACAATTGCATAAAATAAAAAACCAAGTACAGCCTTTGGGCAGCAGCCATTTTTTTTCCTACTATGATCAGAAATTTCTTCCATGTGCATGCTCAGAGATTATCATCCTCTGACCACAGAAGATCATGCACCAGATGAGGAGAGGATGAACTACCTGTGCCATTGTGACACTGGGTTCAACCAACCAAGCCTCTTCCCTTAGAGCTCAGCACGTTACTCCAAAAGCAGAGGCAGTACCCAACATCCTCCTCCAGAAACATCTGGCATTTCCATTTCTCAGAGCTATTCCCCCTCCTTTGATCACCAAATGATCAGAGTCACAGACTGGTTTGGTTTGAAAGGACCTGAAAGATCATCTCCTTCCACTCCCTTTCACTGGACCAGGCTGCTCCAAACCCTGTCCAGCCCAGCCTTGGACACTTCCAGGGAGGATCATCAGTGAGATATGAACACTCAGCTTCCTGCAGCACTCTTCATGTTGGTGTTCTGGCACGTGAGGATGCAATCACATTGCCACAGCCACAAATCCAAAATCAGGGAACACAGACTTCCAAGCACATTTCCAACCCATTTTCTCTCCAGAGGGTTAACTTGCTCAGATATCAAGTGACGTTTTATTCTCCATAGAACGCTGCTACGAAGTTCTGATCCAAGTTTTGACAAGCTTAACCAAAACCACAAAAGCATGAAAACGAAACTCCTCTGAGTTCAGAATCCACAGCTGAATGTTGCAGCTCTCCTCACTTGAATTACAGTTCCTGG
The DNA here is from genome assembly GCF_017590135.1 of Pyrgilauda ruficollis. Taxonomy (NCBI): domain Eukaryota; kingdom Metazoa; phylum Chordata; class Aves; order Passeriformes; family Passeridae; genus Pyrgilauda; species Pyrgilauda ruficollis. Next base: position 1,444,899 of record NW_024508101.1, read on the forward strand.
AGTTTCCATTTCATCTTTTTCAAAGAATACAGTCCCAGAATGGTTTGGGTTGGAAGGAACCTTGAAGATCATCCCACTGTACCCCCTGCCATGGGCAGGGACACCTGCCACTACCCCACGTTGCTCCAAGCCCTGTCCAGCCTGGCCTCAGACACTTCCAGGGATGAAGCAGCCACAGCTTTTCTCAGCAAATTTGATCCCATAAACCACAAGTGCCCTGAAGACCTGGAAATGTATTTTCTCAACAGGTACAGCACAAGCAAGAGCCACACAAGGAGCCTCTGGATGCCTTTGCCAATCTAACAAGTACTTGCAGCACCCTGGAAAGAGGGATCTGCCTCCATCCCCAGCCACTGCCTGCTCATGCCAAGACAAAGAACGAGGCAATAATTGCTGTAGTCCTTTCGTAGCGTCCGTGGGGAGCAGAAATTAGACAGGAATATTGAGCCAGATCAAAGCCCGTGCAGTTTTGGCATCCTGCCTCCTGCAGCAGCCTCCAGGAGAGGCTGGGAGGAAGAGCACAGGAATCACTTGGAACGGCCATGGACACAGCCAGCATCCGGCCTGCAGCACGGGACACTCTCTACTGCTCTCCCAGCCTGTAAAGCAGCACCTGTCCCCACCCAGCACAGGCCACTGGACGAAACCAGGCAGCTTTTGACACCCCAGATTTTGATTATCACACACAAACAGCACAAAAAAAGGCTCCAAGCCACCCAAGCACCGTCAGTTTCTGTTGCTGCCTTAGCAGAAGAAACTGATTTGGGACAACCAGTAATGCAGATCTTTAGGAACCAGGATTTACACCACGGTCTCATTGTGACAGAGATGTTACATTTACATAACCTAGCAGCACATGATTTTCTGCCTCTAAACCCTCTGGTCTCCATAAGCTGCTTTGGTGAGGCCGCCTTCCCTCACACTCACCCACGGGCGAGCCAGCAGCTCGTCTACCAGCTACTACAGAGCCACTACCCTCATCCCACCTCCCACAGGAGCCTGAGATTCCTCCTGGCTTTAAGACAATCCTACAACTACAACTATCTTGTATTTATGGGGTAATAATGTCTCAAAGACTCCCAGTACACTCTGCAAGCTGACACATCAGATATTGCAAAGCAGTCTGCTGCGCACTGAGGAACCAGCACAGCCACAAACCAGCCAGGATCACAGGATCGTGGGGGCTGGAAAAGACCTTCCAGGTATCGAGCTGAGCTGACAGCACTGTGCCCACCCAACCATGCCAGGAAGAGCCACACCTGCTCAGACTTTGAGCACCTGCAGGGATGCGAACCCTACTGCTTCCCTGGGCAGCCCATTTCAGTGCTTGACTACTCTTTCAAGTGAAGTTATTTTTCCTAATATTTAACCTGAGCCTCCCCAGCCCAGTCTGAGGCGGTTCCTCTCCTCCTGTCCCTGTTTCCTGGGAGCAGAGCCCCCCCCCAGACTGTCCCCTCCTGTCAGGAGCTGTGCAGAGCCACAAGGTCCCCCCTGAGCTCCTTTTCTCCAGGCTGAGCCCCTTCCCAGCTGCTCCTGACCCTTCCCCAGTTCCATTCCCATCTCTGGACACACTCCACCCCTCAGTGTTTTTCTTGCACCGAGGGTCCCAGAGCTGTCCCCAAGAATGGAGGTGCCCCAGCAGTGCCCAGTCCAGGGACAGGCACTGCCCTGGTCCTGATGGCACCCCAGTGCTGGGACAGCTCAGGTGGCACTGGTCTCTTTCCCACCTGGGCACAAACAAACCCAGGTGGCCAAGAGCAGCTACACCTGCTCCAAGAGCTCATCAGAACAAGCAGCACCTGCTCTTCTGACAGCTCCAATTCAAGGGCAGGTACCAGACAAAGGCTCAGGATACCTGGGATCTGCTTTAATCCTGCCTGACAGCACTGAACAAGAAGTTCCACCTCAATGCTGTCCATTTCAGCAATTTACCAGGAGAGACCAGCTCATCTGATGAGAAGCAGCCAAAAGGAGCTTCTGTCTCCAGAGCAGACTTCTGGACCACCCCAATTTGACCAGCTCCTGGGGCTGTTCCCTTTTCTCTGGCACACACACAGTACTGGAGGAGCTGAATCCCCAAAATTCACCCCAAACCTGCCACCCCTGCAGGTGCCCTGTTCTCATGCTTGCCAGGCTGTCAGGGACATTCAGGGCTGTCTTTAGCAGAGGAGCTTCTACAAAGCCAGAGCAAGAGCTCACAGCACACAACAGCAGCACATCGTGGTTTGCAGCTCTCCCCCTCAGCTGCAATGGCCTCACTTGTGAGCTGCCAGGACCTGAGGTTATTTCTGCACTTTAACTCAATTTGTGCATTTTCTAGACTACAAACAGGTTTGTTGAGGGAACATGAGAGGGTTGATGGTGCTGTGGGTAAGATCATGTTACAGAACCACTGAGCTTGGAAAAGACTCCCAGGATCATCGAGCCCAAGCTGTGCCCAAGCTTCCCCTTGTCCCCAGCCCAGAGCTCTGAGCACATCCAAGAGTTGCTTGGACACCTCCAGGGGATTCCACAGCCTCCCTGGGCAGCCCCTGCCAATGCCTGACAGCCCTTTCAGTGAAGAATTGCTCCCAAAATTACACTTCTCATGTACAACCAGAGATCACAACTGTCCCTTACACCCCCCCCCCCAACACCCTGTTCATCAGTCCCAGGACAGCTCCATTCATCCAAACCTGCAGCTCCACCAACCATCAGAGAAATAAACCAGATGCTCCCTCCTGTGCTCCTCACTAAGGCCTCCTCCACCCTCCAACGATGGTGCTCAGCATTAGCACATCTCATAAAAACCATTTCCCCGAGCTAAGCTCCACCCCACGATTGCAAAGGCAAACCAAAGTTACTCCTGTTTGTTTACTTCCTAATTTATGAAACCTGGTAAGAGGAAACTGTTTTCAAGGCTTAATCAACTCTGCAAAACAAGCAGATGGGGGAAAAAAAAATCCCTCATCTAGGCAAACACTTTAATCTCGGGGAAATAAGGTATTTTAACAAGAAAAACCCCTGCTATTGACAAACAAGAGGCAGCTTAAAGAAAACATTAGAAATAATCAGCTCAGCATCAGCTTGTTTTGAAACACACTGCAACTGTAGTTTTGTTTTCACAGCGATTCCTTCTTTTGGTTTAGGTACTACAGCTTCACACAGCTCAGGCTGCTGAGTCTCACAGTGGTCAATTCCCACGTTTGTTTCACCACGTGTCCTGTTAACCCTGAATTTCTGGCCTGATGGATGCCACCAGCTTTCTGCACTCACTGAGCAGCCAGGGCTGGGCAGCCAGAGCTCTGCTCCAGCCACGGCATCCTGCAATGCTGCTATTGCTTAAGGACTTACACCAGCACTGAGAGCATGGCATACTTGCTGTGTGAGGAAATTGGTGTAAATTAAGGCACAGAAAAGAAAACAATGAGAAATCCAGTGCCCATTAACGTGGCCACAGAGGAAGCACTGAGGGGAAGGAAGGGATATTGGCCTCACATGGCACTGCCACAGCTGAGCCCTGCAAGGAAAACAGCTCCACCACGGGCCTCTGGCCTGGGCTCGGAGTCTGCCAGTCCTCTGGCACTCCTGGGATACCAGGCTAATTTCCGAGCCCAGCAAAACAGCCTCAAAGGCAAATAACTAAACACAATTTAAGAAATAAAACACATGCACAGGTACCGAGCCTCACTAATAAATAAAACCAGCGGCTCCCACACACGCTACTCCCCACACGACCCGCAGTCACTAAATCTTCATCAGGCAAAGATCTGGATTGTATTAGCCACGTTCTCCCTTCCCGATTTGTGAGCAGCAGGACCGCAGCCCAATCCATCTGCGGCTCAGCAGGCACAGAACCGCCGCACGGCAATAAATTCAACTCCAGCCTTTCACCTGTTGGAGTCGTTTTAGACAAACTCCTGGCGGCCAGAGCGAACCCACCTGGGGCAGGGAGGGGAAGGGCTGAGGCAGCCCCAGCTGGTCCCGCTGCATGGAGCATTTTCCCTGCGGGAAAAGCCTGCCCAGCAAGAGGACAGGGAGCCCGTGCCCCCCGAGGAGCCCCCAGCAGCCCGCAGGACATGGGCGCTCGGCACGGAGCCGTGAAGCCGCTCGGGATTGGGGCACATCCCACGTACACGCATGGGGAATGCACATGTGCCCCCACCCCTTCCCCCGCCGAAGTCCAGTTATTGTAGTCCAGGAAACAGCCAAATATTTGGCCTGTCAGGCCAGTCAGAGGGACCCTCCGAAACATCCACCCACAGCTGCCCGCTTTTTGACCATTTAAGAGGAAGATCGCCCATAGCCAAGTCCCCATCGGCGCTCACAAGTGTTTACATAACGGCAAACATCCCTCGCAGCCGAGCCCCGAGCACGGGGGCACAAACACGGGGAAAGTTGGAGCGGACGCGCAGCTCCGGGGCCGAGCCCGCGGTGCTGCCGGGGACGGGACCCCGCTCCGGCACGGCGGAGGGGGCTCTGCCCGCTCCCGCCGGGGCTGCGGCGGCCGGGCATCCCCGCCGAGCACGGGAATGCATCCCTGCACAGCAGCGGGCTGCATTCCCGGGTATCCCCGCCTAGCAACGGGCTGCATCCCCGGGTATCCCCACCCAGCACCAAGATGCGTCCCTCGGGCTGCGGGACGGGGCTGCCCCGACGGCCATTCACCGCCTCCCTCCCTGCCCAGCCGTGCCCGCTCTCTCCCGGCCGTACCTGGCTGCGGAGGCGGCGGGGCGGGCTATGGACGGCTCGGCAGCTCCATTCCGGCGGCGCTCCCGGTCCCGCTCCCGGAGGCTGCGCCCGCCGCCGCCTTAGCTGCGCGTCCACATGGTCACTGCGCTCCGCGCCCGCCGCCGCGCCTTAAATAACCCGCCAGGCACGCTGGGTAACCGAGTCCCGCCACCGCCACGCTGCTGCGGGGGCGCGTCCTGCAGAACTACAGCTCCCAGCGTGCCCCGCGCCGCGCTCCGGGCGGGGGCAGCTGACAGCGGAGACCCTCCGGGTCCGTGCGGTCCCGGACGGGGATGGAGCCATCACGGTGATGGGGATGGATCCCCGGGTCCGTGCGGTCCGGGACGGGGATGGTCCCCCCGGTTGAGGACGCGGATGTGTTTTCTTTCGGGGGTCCGCACAGAGCCCTGGAGCGAGCGGGGGACCAGCGTACGAGGGTACCGGGCACAGGCTGCGAGAGTAAACCCTGAGTAAACCAGGTGCCAGCGCTGTTTGGGGAGCGCAGAACAGCGGGAAGGTGAGGGCTGAGGTGAGCACCTGCCTGCCCAGGTGCTGTCACCTGTGCCGTGACTCAGGTGCGAGCCCTTGGCTGAGCAGAGTCCCGGCTGTTCTGCAGGAACGCTCCAAACTCTGGAAATAGCGAGTGTCACTGGAGCTCCTCTTCACTAAAATTACAGCGCAGGGGTATCCCTAACGAGACAGCACAACTTCAGCCAGAATGACCAGCAACGAATGAAAAAAAATAGTAATATTTCATTTATTTATTGTATTATGTAATTATTTATCCTTAAATATTAGCCGAGGTTATTCCCCACAGTTACACCCTGATTTTCCTGCCCTCTGTGGCTGCCTGGCAGCGCCCAGAGCTGTACAGGGGTGGGTGCAATGTTTGTCTGCAGAACAACTGTATGGCTTTAATTGGGATTTAGGTGAAGGAAACAGTTCCCTCCGCTGTCACCCACACCCACGTGCTGCCGTGGGTAACAGGTAGGAATGGTGCCCGGCTCCTCGCTTGTTTCCCTCTCTACAGCAGCAGGAGGAGCTGGTAAATGGAAACAAGCCCAGATGAGCCAGTTTGAAATCAACACAACTTCCCCTGCACTGGCACTCCATTAAAATACCTCCGGAGGAGCTGGAGCTGGGGCTCTGGAGCGAGGGTATGCAGCAGCTGAAGCCCGTGACTCAGGAACTGAAGCGAAGGTCAGAGAACAGAGTTTTATGGGTTTCCTACATGGCTGCAATACTACAAGCCATTACTCATCAGGAATTTGGCAGAGTAGTGGTGCCTAATATCATTAGATAATCCTAATGAATTCTTGTGTAATCAAATCTAATCTCTGGATGGCTTCAGCAGGCGGAGGCTGTGAGTGGCTGCAGCGGCTCCAGGGCAGTGACAGAAGGGGAGTCACCAGAGCCAGGGGCAGAGCTGTGCCTGCTGAGCACCTCGAGCAGCTCTGCAAACAGCACGCCTTAAAATAGCTCCAGCACAGGGATAAATCCCAGCAGCAGCACTGGGGGAGAGCACGGGAACGGGCTGCCCAGGGAGGGAGTGGAGTCTGCCCCTCTGGAGACATTCCTCCCCACAAATACCAAAGGCCACAATTTTGCTTCTGGACTGTGTTTGATTCTGGGTCTTGGTCAGTTCTTCAGAGGCTGAGGAGCTCATAGCATCCCAGAATGGTCTGAGCTGCTCCAAGCCCCATCCAGCCTGGTCTTGGACACTTCCAGGGAAGGGGCAGCCACCGCTGATCTCTCTGGGCACCCTGTGCCAGGGCCTCACCTCCCTCACAGGAGCAATTTCTTCCTAATATCCAACCTAAACCTATTCTCTGTCAGCTGGAATCCGTTCCCCCTTGTCCTGTCATTACATACTCTGACAGCCCCTCACCAATTTTTGGGCCTTCAGCCAAAAATACTGACCAAGCTCTGCAAAGAACTTGCTAGATTTGAAGGAGTGCTGGCAAAGACAAGAATAATATAATGGAATGGAACATAATGGAAGTTCCCAATGCAGGAGAACATTTCCATCTTCAGGAGCTTGCTCTGGGCTGCTGCAGGCACTGTGAGCTCATGGGGCTCCTATAATTTTACAGCATTGAAAAGAGGTAAAATTGTAGGGCAGTGTGGGAGTGGGAAAGGTCACCTTGGGAAGGACCAGGGTATTCCCTTACAGGAATTTTCCCTGACAATGGGACCTACAGGAGGGCTGGGCTTGGAGCCCACACACCCCCAGAGGGTCACGGGAATGAACTCAAGGATTCAGAGAGGAAAGAGTGAAAAAACACTACTTGGTAGGTATCACTTCAGCCCTGGGAGCTGCACTATGAATGTTTGGCCCAATTTCACATGTGGTTTCAGTCACAGGAAAACAACTTATGAGGGATTTTTATTGTTTGCTATTGGAGTACTTTGGGTTTTTTTTCCTTTTCAAACCTTGTTCTGCTCCACTCCTACTTTATTTTTAGCAATTATGGAAATTCAGCACTGATGAAAGATGTTAAAATGAAATGTGAAGTCTTTTATTTGCTTTTTATTTCTATTGTCTTGTTTTATGTTGTCAAATTTGCAACTAACCATTGGCTGTTTTGGAAACATTGCACCTCCAGCCTGCCGGGTGGCTTTGCTCGGGTTTTGTCTCTGCTGTTTTGGTTTTGTCTCTTGTCAGCTGCAGCTCAACAGCCCTGGAAGAAAAACGAGAGCAGAAGATATTCCAGAACTGTGAGGATCAATCTGTCTCCTCTTGCTCATGGCTGGTTTCACAACGGGGAGGATGATCCCAGAAGTTCCCTGTCCTTAGAGGATCCATGCAGGCACTCAGGGATGAAAAGCACTCCTGACAAACACTGGAACACTTCAGCCTCTCATGAAGTGCTGGAAAATCTCTCATTCCCATCACATTTTAATAACAGCAAGATCAGAAGCGTAGGGACTCGGTGTGAGGAGAGAGAAAAACTAAAGCCTGTGTGTCTGAGCACAAAAGGATCCACAGCAGCAAAAGTTCTCCAAGTCCTCTGGGTCTCAGAGTGGAAGCTGGATGTTGCTCAGAAGCAAACTGTAATTATTTCATCTGTCCTCTGGGGAGAGCAAGGAATACGAACCCTCCTGATGGAGCTACACAAATGATGCACAGAATTCCAGGAAAAGGAGCCATGAGAACCAGTGGGCAGGATACACTAGAGAGCTGTCCCAGCTCGTTGGAAATCAGCTGGTTTTCCTGAATTCCAGCACCACACGGCCAGAATCCCAGGGCTTTATTAAGGGGAGGTTATCCTCACAGACTGGTTCCAGTTCTAGAAGTCTGTAGAATTTGGATGCTTACCTTTTGCTCTCGCTTCAGTGAATTGTGTTGGGAAATATTTAGCAGAAGAAAATAAGTTGGATTTAACTCTCATTTTCACAGACATTCATGCCTTAACAGAGGGTAAAGATTGCCACGTCAGTGCAAAAGGAATATTTCCATTTTCTGACCCCAAAGCTGCAAGGGTTGGTTGTATAATTAAGTTTGCACTCATTTGTTTTCCTGCACTCTGATGCTTTTCTGGAGCACGTCACAAGGCAAAAGGGACTAATGATGGGTAGTTGGGATTGATCCCTGCGAGGCCTGCCAGCACTGCCATTTTACACACAGCAAACCTTCACAGAGCAGCGCAGCTCCTTTCAGCACCACACACCAAACCATAACACCCCTCCTTCACTCACGCTTCTCTTTGCTGCAAGTATAAGCCAAAATTACATGGAGTATTTTGAATTAATATCCCGCAGGATGAGTAAAGGTTTATTTCGGCATGGGGGATGATGCAGAAGATCTGTTCTGTTGACAGCTCTGAGCAGAAGCTCCCACAAGAAAGTAAAGATTTTACAGAGTCTCCAACAACTACAGTGAACTGTGGGAGAAATGAAGGAGAACGCAGGAATTGTGATTCCCTGATGGAGAGGGGGAATCCCAAAGCACCCTTCAGGGAAGGAACACACCCTCGGTGCCCTTTATGAGACTCCTGTGTGGACACTGGAGGTATTTTACGGACGGGTGACATTCCCGTGGGCATTTCAGATCTTTCAGTGGATTGCTGAGCTCCCCTCTCGGAGCTCTCTGGACCTGGGAGGGCTCAGCAGGGCCCTGCTCCAGAGCCCTCACAGCACAGGCTCTGCAGGAACCACTGTGCGTGGGGACAGGAGGGACAGCGAGGGACAGCAGGGACAGGGAGGGACAGCAGGGACAGGGAGGGACAGTGGGGTCAGGAGAGGAAAGAGAGGGACAGGAGGGGACAGGGAGAGACAGTGGGGTCAGGAGAGGAAAGAGAGGGACAGGAGGGACAGGGAGGGCCAGTGGGGTCAGGAGAGGAAAGAGAGAGACATGAGGGGACAGAGAGGGACAGTGGGATCAGGAGAGGAAAGAGAGGGACATGAGGGGACAGGGAGAGACATGAGGGGAGAGGGAGGGACAGTGGGGTCAGGAGGGGAAAGAGAGGGCCAGGGAGGGCCAGTGGGGTCGAGAGGGGACACGAGGGGACAGGGAGGGCCAGTGGGGTCAGGAGAGGACATGAGGTGGCAGAGAGGGACAGTGGGGAGAGAGAGGGACATGAGGGACAGTGGGGTCAGGAGAGGACATGAGGGGGCAGAGAGGGGCACGAGGGACAGGGAGGGACAGTGGGGTCAGGAGGGGATGGGGGGAACACAAGGGGACAGAGGGGGACACAGAAGAGACAGAGAGGGACATTGGGGAGAGGGAGGGACACGAAGGAACAGCCCTAGTCCCGCCCCTCAGGGCGCGGCGCGGTCCCTTTAAGACGCACCCGGTCACATGACCGCGCGCGGCACGTGGCCCCGCCGCCAACATGGCCGCGCCCAGCCAGCCCCGCCGCTGCCTCTTGCCCCTGCTGCTGCTGGCAGTGGGAACGGGAACGGCGGCGGCCGCCGGGACCCCCGGCACCGCGGGCTGCGGCTGCAGCGCCGGCCGGGCTGCCGGGGACGGGCGGGAGGCGGCGGCGCGGCGATACTCGGCGGCAGCGGCGGC